>NC_143577.1:230238867-230435302 GCF_048544385.1 Mastigoproctus giganteus
TTTTTATTTGTGTAGTTAATATTTCATACTCTTAGGTCATTTTCCCTTCTAAGAAGTTTTCCAGCATAAGAAGTTTTAAACCTCCAGTCCCTTGGAAAACTTCTTATCCAGGTTCTACTGTATTTATATATAATTGTATTTCTTGACATTTTGATATATCATACAATTTTCAATTGTGTTAATGATATTTGTATTACTTTATGTATGTCCTTATGTCAGATAAATCATTTGTTATAATTTATAATATTTTTTAAATGTTACTATTAGCCCTTCTTGCCTCTTATCAGCCCCAGATTTTAGGTATAAGTATTTTTATTGACATATAATGTGATTACAAAGTAACCTGATGTGCAGTTGTTAGTCAAAATGAAAATGGTAGGTGAACTTAAGTGATTTTCAGTGTCTTTCTGCACACAGTACAATATTTCCATTGTAAGCCCAATAGTGGCTTCAGTGGTTTTTTCTCCTAGTTCTTATATACATCCAATCCCTCTATGGTGGAAATTAATGAACCAATTTCCAGCTTAGTATATTAATTTTTTTGAACATTAAACTAAAAATATGTGAAGGGATTATATTTTTGATAATGCATGATTTTTCCAGCATATTCTTTATATAACCAGTGGTGACCTAAAAAAACTTATCAACGTATTCAATTGTGAATACATTGATAATACATTGTCATGTTAATAATTTTTCCAAAGAGAAGGCTCGAACACTTTTTTTTTTTAAATTGAAAGCATAATATAATTCTTAGTGTAAAACACTTTTTAGTGTTTTTATGAATTTGCTCCACACATGCTCATCATTTCTCTAAAATTCTGGCAGTCACAATGGCATGAGATGCAGCTCCATAACTTTCATTTATCAAAATTAAATTAATTACACATCTGTATTTTATAATAACCAATTTGTTCTGATCGGTTTGAAAACTATTTAAAAACAGCATGGGTAGCTTAATTATTATTTTTTACCAATATTTTCTTATCATCATTAACACTGAGGAAACAGTATCAAAGATAAGGTTGCATTTAGTATATTAAGGAAGATTTGTTTTTCTTGCTTTTTTAATGGTTTCTCTTAGTATTTTTTTACACAAATTTATTTTTTTTCTTGAAAACTATTTTCTAATTAAATATTTTTTAAAACCTTGATTAAAGAGCAAAATGTATAGCTTTAGTGGTACGAAACTATGGGGGGTTACGAAACTATGGGGGGATGTAAAATAAATACTAATTTTTAAATTTTAGAAACATCAACTTTTTATGTTTGTTTATGCTTTACAGGCTAATAAAGTTTTCTATTTCAGCAGCTCAAATCTGCTTGGAGCATTATCACTGAATAAAGATCACTGAAAATAGCATTACAGAAGACATTCATTTCAGAATGCAACACAATTTGAAAGAATTCAAAATCAATCTTTGATTGATATAGCAAGCTCATAATACACAGGCCCTACACATGCACTAATATGCAGATGTTGTTGAACTGCTGAAATGCATGTGGGACCACCATGCAGAAACTCTATATTCAATCAATATCCTAAACTAAAAATATATCAAAATATGTTACAATGTTATTGTATTTAATATCATATGTTGGATAAATAACATATACGGTAATGCTTTTCTCATAAAAGTACCACAAATAAGCAACTATATAGGAAGCTTTTAAGCTTATAAATAATAAAAAGACAGTATCTGAAAACTGTACAAAGGGTACTAGGCAAGTTTTGCAATATGACGCAACAATGAATCACAGTAAGCTGCTTCTTGCTGCATGTTGAGACATGTTCATACGTGCATAGTAGCCGCCGCGCCAAGTCGATGGGCTCAGTTATTCATTAGTAGTGAGAGTGTAAAGTGCTTGCGATGGCATCGTGGTCACGAAATGAGATAAGGACAGTTTTGCGGTATAATTTCGTGCGTGGTTTAACCATAGACCAGTGCTTAGAAGAAATGACTCTTGCACTAGATGATGATTGTCCACATCGTACAACGATATTCAGGTGGTATAGAGAATTCCAAAGGGGAAATTTCACTCTGGAGGATTCTGAGAGGCCGGGAAGGCCACGAACGTCAGTTACGGAGGAAAACGTTACTGCTGTGAGGAAAATGCTTGACGAAAACAGGCGAGTGACCTACCAACAGATAGAGGATACTTTGGGCCTAAATGCACCAGCAATTCGTTCGATTCTGCAAGATCATTTGCACGTGAAGAAACTTTGTTCTCTCTGGGTGCCGCATCAACTGACTGAAGAGCAGATGACACGACGTGTGACTTGGTGCCGGGAGATGTTAAAAAAGTTTGATAAGGGACAATCTCGGTATGTGAACAACATCGTGACAGGTGACGAGACTTGGCTGTACTATTACGATCTGCCGACCAAGGCTCAAAACAAAGTTTGGGTCTTTGATGATGACGACACACCCGTAATTGTCAGAAAATCCCGATCTGTAAAGAAGAAAATGATAGCTGTATTTTTCAAATCGAGTGGAATTGTGGAACGTGTCGTTTTGGACACGCAGAAGACAGTCACAGCTAAGTGGTATACTGAACAATGCCTGCCTAAAGTCATTGGATCTATGAAGAACCTGCGGCCAAAGTCAAGAATGGACACCTGGTACCTCCATCACGATAATGCTGCAGCTCACCGCGCCAAAGCCTGCACCGAATATTTGACCACGACAGGACTGAAACTTCTCGAGCACCCTCCCTACAGTCCAGACCTTGCTCCCTGCGACTTTGCACTGTTCCCGCATGTGAAAATGAAGCTAAAAGGGAGGCGATTTTCCAGTGATGAGGACCATCTACGGGCTTGGGACAACGAGTGTGCTTTACTCCCTAGTGAAACTTGGCAGAACTGGTTTAAAGATTGGTTTCGGAGGATGGAGAGGTGTATTGAATGTAGAGGAAATTACTTTGAAAAAATTAAATAAACAAAGCTGTATTGCAAAACTTTCCTAGTACCCTTTGTATGTATACATTCCTGTATTCAATTTCTATCTTTGTTCCCCAATGAATATGAGAGAGAGAGAGAGAGAGAGAGAGAGAGAGAGAGAGAGAGAGAGAGAGAGAGAGAGAATGAAAATTAGAGATGAAATTGTCACCACAAGTGCACCTAAATTACTAATATCGTTTTATGCAAATAGCATCATCATAAAGGTGAGTCTCCTATTTATCTAAAACTCAGAGCACTGTCATAACAGCTGTTTCAATACTTAATGGTCTCTCATCAGATGATCTCTATTGTTTTCTTGGGCAAATGCCAATCAGTGAATTAAGTATAAGTGAGTAGCCAAGCAATGTTATGGAGGAAAACTTCCAAGTAAACACATGAAAATTTACACCTGTTATTTGAGGAGAGACCAGCAAGTCTCAATCCAGTTGTCAAGATATTGCACAATTTTAGATGAATAGCAGAATCACTCTTATAGTGATGTTAATCATGTTTAGTGAGGCCATTTTCATAAAATGACATTATGACATTAGCAATTTAAGTTTACTCATGGATAACTATGGATAAGTTGTCCACAAACTGAATTCAGAGAGGTACAATTTTCAAATTATTTCAATGCTTGTATAGAAATTATTTGAAAAAGTGCTTCCATGATGTATATAACCTCTTCATTTGTTTTGAATTTTTGTACACTGAGTGAAACTTAAGTTTGAGAAACAAAAAGAAGTCTGAAAAGGTCAGATCTGATGAATACGGGGAGAGAGGCAGCAATTTGTACCCACACTGATGCACTGTTTGGGAGAAACAAGATATATTCTATCAGGATAATTTTTTCTTTTAGGTTTGATAGTATCTTATAATTGACATAATAGGTTAGCCAAGTATACTCCTGTTAATAATCTGTTGGAACATAGTTTACTACTGTCAGTTCTGCTGTAGCACATTTTAGCAATGTGAATTTGCTCCAACACGACTGATATACTAGGGAACAATGCGAATATAATGCGATTTTCTTGGCTCATGCACAATTTCGTCTGCGAGTAACACCAGGTGAACGCAAAACCTTGCACCAGGCTGAACGTAGTGACTTGCACAGCAATACATACAAGTTTACCAAGCTTAAAAAATGCCAAATGTGTGAGAACTATATTTTACATTTACTGTAGTTGTATTGGTGGGAGACACACTGTTGTCATTCTCTGTATTCACAAGATAACAGGTGATACCGTAGACTGACTCATGTTTTCAGGAGTTCACATTTTTCTGTTCAAACAGAAATTTCATGAGGCATGAGCAGTGGAGCACATTTCTGGAGGTCACTACCATAAAACAAATAAAAACAATTTGCGGTTCCCAGTTTATTGGGCTTTTCTGTTAGTGCAATATATTATAAATGGGTAGTGAACTCGATGTTATTGCATTATCAATAATACCGATAGCTGGAATTCTGTGAGTTTTTACGTTATTATGGTGAAATGTGCTTCCCCCTTCCATGAAATCTTCAATCATATAAAAAACATAAATAAATTTTCAGAATCTTCTCTTCATTCCTATTTTTTAAGCTTCATATACTTGTTACTCTGTATCTCAATTGTGCAGTTTGTGTGTGCCATGTTCATCATTACTGATTGCTTATCTTTATTACTGTTTTAAATTTTACAATCCAAAAAAAAAATGTCAGGGAACAGAAATATCAATTAGTATGCACATATTACAGTATTAATTAAGCTATGTAAGTGTATATAGTCTCTGACCAATACAAGTTATCTTGTCAAGATAAAGTGCTATATTTACTGTAATATTTATTTATTTATTAGAAATTTAAGATGTTTAAGCTGTGTTAGCAATTTTATTGGGTTTCTAACTTTTTTAGTGTTTTGCTTACCAGACTGAACATTTTTTTTGAGTGCACTGCCTCTATCCCTATTTTTCACGTAAGCTCTGTTGTTTTTAATGCATGAAATACCATAATGCGGAGATTTTTAGGAACACATGTACTGCGTTATAGCATGGTACATGTGTTGGAGGTGGTAAATTACCACCTCGAAAACCATCTAAAAACAGTGCGTAATTGATATCAAATTTGGACTTTGTAAGGTTCCACAAAAAGATTTATTTATTCAACAAGTTAACTAGGTGGTGAATAACAAAATAGACGCGACTTCCTGAATTGAATACACATGACAGTTCAGCTTTATGTAAACTTTGAGAAAATAAAGACATTATTATTCAGAGAGCTGATAAAGGAGATACAGTGTGTTAGTTGTCTGACGGCACCAGGGGTTTCCCCCCATCTCTGCATAAAGGAGATATAGTGGTAGTACTCAATAAACCAGATTATACAGGCAGTTCTTACTGCCTGTATCGTATAAAATCATATAAAAAACATAAATAAATTTTCAGAATCTTCTCTTCATTCATTTTTTTTTTTTTAAGCTTCATAAACTTGTTACTCCGCGAAAATCGTGTTAGTTGCAATTTGTGCATTCTGTTAACAAATGCTTATGCATGCTATTGAAATTTATAAAGAAAAGAGAAGATTATCTTGGAAATAAACACCTCTCTAAAGCGAAAACTCTAAAGCGAGTTTTCGCTTTACGAGCGCACTCTAGGAACGAATTAACTCATAAAGTCGAGAACTACCTGTATTAATAAGTTAGTCGGTTGTATCAGATACCTCCACTTATTTTGAAGTAGACCCGGCACTATTTACCAATTTGGTCAATCAATACAATTAAACGTTAACCACGTATCAAAAAAACGATTACATTACTATCGCTCAGTTAAAGGAATCGAAGGCCAGAACATAGAATATTCCTGCACTTTTCAGTCAGGTAAAATTACATAAGATCAGATTTCCTATTCGGCTTATTGTTTCTTGCAGAAACTCGGCATTTTCATCCTTGATCACACATGTATATAGCATTATAAAACCCTTTAGACAGGTGATACATGATACAGAGAACTACCTGTATTAATAAGTTAGTCAGTTGTATCAGATACCTCGATGGTTCGACTGTTGATGATCCTGCTCAGATAGCAAACAAACTGAATGAGTATTTTGCATCTACATTCACACGTGAGGAATTATTACAGTTTGAAAATGGAAGAAGGTTATCAAATTGTAGCAGTGTGCTTAATGATTTTGTAATAACTGAGAGCAAAGTGGAGGAGAAATTGTTGAAGTTAAACATAAGAAAGGCACCTGGGGTGGATGGGATCTATCCAGTTATATTAAAGGAGGCGGCAAAGCAACTAAGCAAACCCTTAGCCATAATTATGAGAGCATCCTTGGATTCAGGGGAGGTTCCCACGGACTGGAGATGTGCAAATGTATCCCCAATTCACAAAGGAGGTTCGAAGGGTGACACGAGTAATTACAGACCAGTTAGTTTAACTTCTGTTCCGGGTAAAATAATGGAGTCACTGGTTAAAGATGCATTGCAGGATCATCTAGACAAGACTGCAGCAATAATTCAGACACAGCATGGGTTTGTTAAGGGAAAGTCTTGTCTGACAAATTTGATTGGTTATTATGATGTGGTCACAAAGGAACTGGATGCAAAAAATAATTTTGATATCATATATTTGGATTTCAGGAAAGCTTTTGATACTGTTGCGCATGGAAGACTACTGTACAAATTGGAGCAGAATGGTATTAAGGGTAAGTTGCTACAATGGATAAAAGGATGGTTAAGTGGGAGAAGACAGAGGGTGGTAATCAATGGGTGCTGCTCTTCGTGGACTAATGTTATTAGTGGAGTCCCACAGGGTTCGGTGTTGGGTCCACTGTTGTTTTGTATATTTATCAATGATATTGATGAAGGTATATCAGGCTTAATGTCGAAGTTTGCAGATGACACGAAGGTTGGCAGGGTTGTTAATGACAGTAATGGCAGTGTGCTACTGCAACAGGATCTAGATAATTTGGGCAGATGGGCTAAGAAGTGGCAACTGAAGTTTAACCTTGACAAATGCAAAGTACTGCATATGGGTAGAAGTAACCCCAGAGAAACGTACCAACTGTGTGGTACTACACTTAAGGTGGTAGAAAATGAAAAAGACCTGGGAGTAATTGTGCAGTCAGATATGAAGTTTTCTGAGCAATGTAGACAGGCTGCTAGGGCAGGTCATGGGGTTTTGTCAATGATATATAGGAATTTTGCTAGCAGGGAAAAGGAGGTGATTGTCCCTCTGTATAAGGCAATGGTCAGGCCACGCCTTGAGTACTGCGTACAGGTCTGGAGGCCTCATTTTAGGAAGGATGTAGATTTGCTTGAGCGTGTACAGAGAAGAGCAACACGATTGGTGAGGGGAATGAAGGGATCCTCATACCAAGAGAGGCTTAAGTTCTGCAAATTGCAGTGGCTGGAGACTAGGCACCTGCGCGGTGATCTGATTGAGGTCTATAAGGCCTTGAATGGGTTGAGCACGCTGAATTCTGATGGGATCCTCCCACTTGTTCAGAATACGAACCTACGGGGACATAAGTTCAAATTAAGAAAGGATAGATGTAGAATAGATGTGCGGAAATTTGCCTTTAGCCAGCGGGTGGTTAATTGCTGGAACAAACTTCCATCTGTCGTTGTGGAAGTTGATAGGTTAAATAAATTTAAGGAGGAACTGGACAGGCATTTGGAGGGTATGGTGTGATTTTTTTTTTTTTTTTTTTTTTTTGGCTGATGCTGCATAAGCTCCTACACTTGCTTTCTTGCATCAAGTGCCACTACTACTACTACTACTACTACTACTACTACTACTACCTCCACTTATTTTGAAGTAGACCCGGCACTATTTACCAATTTGGTCAATCAATACAATTAAACGTTAACCACGTATCAAAAAAACGACTACATTACTATCGCTCAGTTAAAGGAATCGAAGGCCAGAACATACAATATTCCTGCACTTTTCAGTCAGGTAAAATTACATAAGATCGGATTTCCTATTCGGCTTATTGTTTCTTGCAGAAACTCGGCATTTTCATCCTTGATCACACATGTATATAGCATTATAAAACCCTTTAGACAGGTGATACATGATTCGAGCCCGTCACCACCAAATATGGAGGATGCAGAAAGGTCAGGGAATGACCACTGCATATCCCGGAGCAATATGGCCTTAGTTGCTAATGCTCCTAAAAACCAAATAACAACAACAACAGGCGATACAATTTGGGATTAAGAACTACGATACACTATTTAATAACCTTAAGGACTGTAGACTTGGAGGTAATGATAATTTATTCTCACTAGATGTTACCTTGTTATATACGAATTTAAACGTTGAATACACATTAGATATTCTTTGGGATATGTTAAATAATAACTCAACACCGATTAATTATACGAAGCTTCCTATTAAGGAAATTTTTCACTTAATTAAACTCTTAGTTGAAGCCAACTATATCACCTTTCGAGACAAAGTATACAAACAAATTTTTGGTTTGCCAATGGGATTAAGCCCGAGTGGCCTAACATCGGAGTTCTATCTCTCAACGATTGAACGTATACATCTGATGCCTTTTCTACCCCGTATCACATACTATGGGAGGTATTCAGATGATGTTCTAGTCATTACCAATACTAGCACTATCCAAGACATTTTACATTCGTTTAATAATATTCATTCTAGACTCAAATTTACATTGGAGAGGGAGAATACAGATACTAAGTCATTAAATTTTCTAACTTTCAGCTTACTTGGGACACAAATAATATCCAATTTAACATCTATCATAAACCTACAAACACCAGTATGCTTCTGCATTATAACAGCTATCACCCGTTCACCTACAAAAGATTGATTATCTTTAATCAATTTCTCAATGCTTATAAACATTCAACGACGGAATCTGCTTTGGGCTCAGAAATATAAATATTAACCAGCAGATTCTTAAACAGAGGTTACCCACTTGCTACAATAGACAGAATTAGGGTACAGCTAAGGATGGAATACAAAAAAATACACCAATCAACAATAGTAATATCAAAAAAGACTTTATTTCTGTACCATATGTTGAACAGTGGCATAAACAACTTAACAGATTCTTTAAAGATACTGAATTTAAAATTGTAGCCAAGCCAATACGGAAATTACACACTATACTGAGCAATTGCTCAGTTCTTTCCTCGTTTGCAACACAAATAAATGACCTAGTATACAACATTTCTTGTGGTGATTGCAACTCATCTTATTAGGATTCTATGCGATTTCCTCTGAATTTTCGTGTTAATCAACATGTGGCCTCAGTTCGTGCTTCTCGTTCAGCAGCGTCAGAATTAGCCTTTCATGCTGTTAATGAAAAACATACTTTTTTATTTAACGAGGCCAAAATACTTAGTGTCCAACACAAAAAAAGACTATTAATTGCAGAAACCATCGAAATTAAATTGCACGAGACTTCTATTAATGTTCGCCGGCCATATTTAATCTCTGACTCGTGGTCCTTTATGCACAAAGACAAATAATCCCTATTTAAGTTCCATGCTCACTCCTATTCGGTAATTTTTATTCCTGTGATCATGACATACGGTCGAAAAGCATTGTCAGCTTCAGGAAGAAAAATTGCTTTGCAATTTTTTTCATTAAATTAATTTTTTACTTAATTTTTAATTGCATTAAATTGGTTATTAATTGTGTTAATTTGATTTTTAATTATTGTTGATTATTTCCTACTGTAATGTAAGATTTTTGATTTTTTAATTGTTTTGGTTTTAATTTCTGGAGAGTATCATACGGACGTGTTCTATGTATCATATTGAGATAAACTTCTCTTATTCTTTTACGAATATTGATATCAACGTAGAACGTATTGAGCATTATAGCTCTGGTTCATACAGTATAATGTTTCCTTACCCCTTTCCATGTTTAACTGCATGTTGCTGATAGCACAACATAATTAAAAAACAAAAAGGTACAGAACAATTTACTATTCTACACGGATATCTTCAACTGCTATTTCCCACCTTACTTTATATTTTGATAAGTAAGATATCAAAACATTTCAATATTTTAAAAACATTACATAAAAATATAGATGATTTATATATGTTTATGGGATGAATGAGCACCACTTCAATTAATATGAAAAAAATAATTATAGAAAATGTCTTACCACTGAAAATACAACAGAGCTTGCAAACCAAAACAAGATACCTCCATGGACAAAGACACCTTTGGGATGGTGTGTCTTTAATTTATCAGGCTCCCTAAACTCAAGTGCTCCCTAAATGGAAATAATAACATGAACAATAAACTATCATTAGAGTCATAAATAAAACTGATATATACTTTTGTAAATGCTCAAACTATAAACAGGGTGTATCAAAAGTGACAGTCAATAATTTAAAGGTAAACTGTAAAGACTACAATATGCAAAGAAAAGCCTAGTAAACACTTAATTCACTTAACTCCTTAAGTGAATCGTTTCGAGATATTGCACATTTCTAGTTGGGATCCACCACTGACAAGGTGAACTGTACAGAGTTGGGATCCACCACTGACTTGTGTTTGTTTAGGTTAGGTTATGCTCATTCTTTCTGTTTCCCCTCTCTCAATGCTCTGAGACATAGCAGGCATACTAGTACTTGTCAAAGGATAGTCAATATGAAAAAAGGTTACAGCAACGAAGAGTATGCGGACATGCACTTCATGTATGGTAAAGCCAACGGCAGTGCACTCGAGACTGCACATTTGTACCAAGTAGTATTTCCCTGTCGAAGGCAGCCCAACAGGTGCACATTCATCAGGGTACATCAACACCTTAGAGAACATGGGCGCTTCGCACATGGAGTACGAGCAGGTAGGCCCAGAAGCATAACACTGCGGCGATTTGTCTAACAACTGAAATGCAGTGATTCCCTGACCATTATTGGCCTTGTGGTCCTCCGTTGATATGGGGCATAATGGTCAGTCTATTTTTGTTGTTTTGGTTTCATTTTATTGTAGTTAGTTTAGTCTCTATTTGCGATATTTCACGTAATTTGGAACTGGCACCTTACAAGGGGGGGGGGGGGCGCTGTTAAATTCTTATGTAATTGGCTCTAAATTTTAAAATTGATTTATTATTTTTAATTGTAGCAGAAAATCTCCAAATAATTTATAGAATCCAATTACGGTTGTAGTAGTAGTAGTAGTAGTAGTAGCTCATACATTTGCTTTCTTGCATCACATGCCACTACTACTACTACTACAACCGTAATTGGATTCTATAAATTATTTGGAGATTTTCTGCTACAATTTAGCCTTGTTACCTTTTTTTCTCCTTCCCTGTTGATTAATCATTATGATTAATTTATTATTTTCGCTCAACAGTTTTGCCATGCTACTGGCATTAGTTTTAATTTAATATCAGTTATACATTGGGCATCATGTGGAGGAATGTGCATTTTGCTGTCTCTAATGATAGCTTTATATTTATCTTCTTAATTTTCGTATTATATTTTTTACTATTTTTCTTAACTACTTCATTATTCTAATATATGTAAATCAAATGGTAATAGTGGGTTTGATGTGCTAATGGTGTGCTCATACCACCATCTATAGTATTTTATTTATTTATTTGTCAATATAAGCTGGTTAAGCTTACATTGTGTCAGTGGTGTGGCTCTACTTTGGAGCGCTAGTCTGTCTGTTCTATATTTTTATTTTTCGCTGCATAAAGACCACCGTTCGCTGCGATCAGGGGATTGGATGGCGGACTGATCCTTCAATCGGTTCGCCTTTGCGGTGATTTGTCTAAAGATTGAAATGCAGTGATTCCCTGACCATTATTGACCTTGTGGTCCTCCATTTATATGGGGCATAATGGTCAGTCTATTTTTGTTATTTCATGTAATTTGGAACTGGCACCTTACGAGAGGGGCGGCGTTAAATTCTTATGTAATTGGCTCTAAATTTTAAAATTAATTTATTATTTTTAATTGGATTTTCTAAATTATTTGGAGATTTTCTGCTACAATTTAGTCTTGTTACCTTTTCTTCTCCCTCCCTGTTGTTTAATTTATTATTTTCGCTCATCAGTTTTGCCATGCTACTAGCATTAGTTTTGATATATATATATAACTGTATATAAAGTTATGTAGAAGAATATGAGAAATAGAAAAAGAGAAAGAGTGACAGAATGGATTAATGCCATCAAATTTATGATTGAACATTACATCTGTTTGTATATAACATTTTTTAATTATAATACCAACTGGATAAATTGGAGAATTTAGAATAAAAGTATTAGGGGTGAAAACTATGCTCATTAGTTCAAAGGGCCAAGTATTTAGGTAACCTAAGTTGACTTCTTTGTTGTACCCTATAAATAAACACATAGAATATAATAAAATAAAATAAAATATTAAAATTAAAATGATGATATAGCTATTTATAGATATATGGATACATTGAATGGAACGTTAACTAGAGCTAGCTCCACTCAATATCCCATCAATAATTAGCTGCAGCTATCTGTTTCTGTTTGTCATTTGCCAGTTTTTCTATGTTCAAATATACTGAGAATTTACTGTGAATATATTATCAAATTGGTTTAATTACTTTAATATACATTCAATTTAGCAGAAAACTGGCAGAATAACTGCTAGCCCGACAGATAGCAGTGAAAATTAATAACACAAATAATGGAAGTGAATCATGAGTAATATATGTGAGTACCAACTATTTATTTATGTAGTGAAAAGGAAGGCTTATGCCTAAAATTAAGGCGAATAGGAAGAGGAATAAGGATAGTAATAGACCTCAATCTCCCTCGAATTCCTCTAATAGATTTTGAGGTATAAAAATTAGAATTAGTAAGCAGAAAGCAAAAGCATAGAAACAGCATATTATATAGATATTTGGGATTTACCAGGAGGTAACTGCCTGACCTTTTAGTAAGGATCCTGGTATTATAGTATGTAGTGATATTTGATGTAAATTAGAAGAACTTTTAGAATACCTAATGTATCATAAATCCAATAATGATTAGAAAATTATCTGATATATTAGAAGTTTTGCGAATAAACTAAAATAAAAAAATAATAAAAATAGAAGTCTTTTGAATAAGATATAAAATCAAGTAAAATAGAAAATACCTGATATATTGGAAAAATATGGATAAGATAAAAATATAGAAGCGCCATGGGAAATTATAAGAATAGATCTGCATTTTACTTAAATAGCAGTTCAATTAGTTAATCAAAACTAGTTTTCTGTAAAAACAGAAATTAAATAAATAAAAAATGAACTATACCTTCTTGTAGTGGACTACATAGCTAAAAGGATTTATATCCCAGGTTGCTGCCCTTATATATGATGAAGAAAGACAGCAGCGCCCTCTCACTTTTGGTTATTATGTGAACAATTAAATATTTAATTAATTTAATAACTGAATTGTGGGAAAATGAATTAATTAAAATGCAATTATTAACTGAACTACATGAGGTTGAATAATGCAGAAAATAGTAGAATTAGAAATTAAAAATGCAGATCTATTTTTATAATTTCCCATGGAGCTTCTATATTTTTATCTTATCCATATATTTTCCGATATAATTTTATATCTTATAAAATAAAATATCTTGATTTCATATCTTATTCAAAAAACTTCTAATATATCAGATAATTTTCTAATCATTATTGGATTTATGATACATTAGGTATTCTAAAATTTCTTCTAATTTACATAAAATATCACTACATGCTATAATACCAAGATCCTTACTAAAAGGTCAGGCAGTTACGCTCCCAGTAAATCCCAAGTATCTATATAATATGCTGTTTCTATGCTATTGCTTTCTGCTTGCTAACTCTAATTTTTTATACCTCAAAACCTATTAAAGCAATTCGAGGGAGATTGAGGTCTATTACTATCCTTATTCCTCTTCGCCTTAATTTTAGGCATAAGCCTTCCTTTTCACTACATAAATAAATAGTTGGTACTCACATACAGGTGATTCCCGTTTAGCGCTGATAATTTGTTCCGTAAAAACAGAGTACTAAGTGAATCCGCGCTAAGCGAGCGCCGCATTCCCATAAGGTAACATATGTATTTGTGAGTTGCGGTCAGTGCCATAGGATATTTCCTAATCAATAATAAACAGTAGTGAAAAGATGCACAAATGTCGGTCAAAATATTTAATATTCAAATATTTGTACATATAAAATATTCTGAGTTACATACGTATATAATTATGTGGTAACTACTTACATATCAAAATTAAACTTAAAATTCTAATTAAAATCATGAATTTAATTGATGAATTTAATCATGAAAAATGTGTTGATTTTGAGTTGAACTTTGGCCCTCTTCCAAATAAACTAAAAGGGGTATTAATTTTAAATCCCCCGCAATTTAATTACCAGCCAACAATAAAGTCAATTGATCCTTCGCCGCTTTGAAACCTGGCATGTTTTTTTATTCTTTCAATCATCATCATCATCATCATCAGCCATTTTCAATCCACTGCAAGATGAAGGCCTCTCCAGCAACTTTCCAGTTCCTTCTGTTTTGAGCACTGGCCATCCATTTACTACTCAAAAACTCATGAATTTCATCTATCCATCTCCGCCTTTGTCTTCCAGGTTTTCTTCTAGCTTCTCTTGGGTACCATTCTGTTATTTTCTTAGTCCATCTGTCATCATGTCTTCGAGCTATGTGTCCTGCCCAAGACCATTTTAGTTCTTTAGTTTTGATAAGAATGTCCTTTACTTGAGTTTGCTGCCTAATCCATGTGTTTCTCTTCTTATCTAACAGTCTGATTCCCAATATAATTCTTTCCATTCTTCGCTGTGTAGTTCTTAGCTTTTCTTCCATTCTTTTGGTGAGTGCCCAAGTTTCACTTCCATAAGTCATGGTGGGGAGTATACATTGATTCATTATTTTACGTTTCAGACAGACTGGGATATTGCTCTTCAGTATGTGACTGTATTTCCTGAATGCTATCCATCCAAAATTTATTCTTCTCTTGACTTCCAGCCATTTATCATTATTACAGCTAATAACTTGTCCCAGATAAGTATATGACTCCACCTTTTCAATTACTGCTCCTTCAATCATTATTTCCCTTTCCGTGGCATACTTGTTCATCATTATTTTTGTTTTAGCCATATTCATCTTTAGTCCAAAATCCTTACTAACTGTGCATAACTGATTAAGATTTTCCTCTAATTCTTTGGGATCGTGGCTTATGACCACAATGTCATCTGCAAATCGTAAATGGTTTAGGTACTCTCCGTTCACATTGACTCCTTTCTGCGACCAGTCTAATCTTCTGAAAGCTTCCTCAAGGGCAGCAGTAAACAGCTTCGGAGATATTGTGTCTCCTTGTCGAACTCCTTTCTCGATTTTAAATTTGCTACTGTCTTTGTCTAGTCTAATAAAGGATGTAGCACTCTCATATATTTTCTTCAAAATCATAATATATGGAATATCTATGCCTTGTCTTTCCAGTGCCCGGAACATTGCCTTATGCTGTATGGAGTCAAATGCCTTTTCATAATCCACAAATGCCAGGCATAATGGTGTTTTATATTCATTTGCTTTCTCCATTAGCTGTGATATTACGTGAAGGTGATCCATAGTTGAGAATCCTGTCCTAAAGCCAGCTTGCTCTTTCGGTTGATTCTCATCAAGTATTCTTTCTAATCTGTTAGTAATGACCCTTGTGAACAACTTGTAGATATGGGATAACAAGCTAATTGGTCTATAATTTCCAATTTCTGATTTATCTCCTTTCTTATGCAGCAAAACTATGATTGCATTATTCCACTGTTTAGGCATCACACCTTTTCTAATGCACTTTGTGAAGAGCCTTGCCCGTTTTTGTGTTATGTCTCTTCCTCCCAATTTTAACAACTCTACAGTAACTTCATCTTCCCCCGGGGCTTTCTGATTCTTCATTTTCTTCAATGCATGTTCTACCTCATCAGGAAGAATATCGGGTATGTCGTATGTGTTGCTACTTTGCAATCCATCTTCCCCACTGCTGGTATCATTCACTCGCTCCTTGTATAATTCTCTATAGTAGTCTTCTGCTATTTGAATTATGCCTTCTCTGCTGTTTATAAGTACACCATCGCTATTCTTCAGTTTCAGTATCATTTGTCTTTCTGTATTACTGCTCATGGCTGCTGATTTAAATCCTTTGTTTTCCCTTAATGCTTGTTCTACTTTTCTTGTGTTAAATCTTCTTATGTCCTCTGTGAGTCTCTTTCTAATGGCTTGGCATAACTCAGTATACTCAATTTTCTCCCTGTCAGTGTTTTTCTTGCTCTTCGTTTGTCGTCTTTGGTTCATCACGACAAGTGTTTCTTGACTAATTTTTTCTTCTTTGGATTTCTGTTTCCCTATAGGTTTCTTGGGCTTTATCACTTTCAGAAAGTTGTAATATTCCTCGTCGATATCTTGGTCCTGAGCAGTCTGCAGAAGCTCAAACTTGTTCTTAAGTTCCAGTACATACTGCTTTTTCTCCTCCTCTGTTATTTCAAAGACCTTTCTGTTATTTACTCGAGTCAGTTTTTTCCTTTCCTTTCCTACATCTATATCAAGTGTACATCTTACCATTCTGTGATCACTTCCAACATTTACCTTATTCAGGACGGTAACATCATTCACAATATATCTTCTGTTAGTGAGGATGAAGTCGATTTCATTAGTTGTTAATCCATTTGGACTCTTCCATGTCCACTTTCTGTTCACCCTTTTCTTGAAAAAAGTGTTCATTACTGACATTCCTTGAGATTCTGCAAATTCCACAAGTCTTTCACCTCTTTTATTTCTTTCACCAATTCCAAAATTTCCTATAGTTCCTCTTTCTGCGCTGTTTTTCCTTTTTCCAACCTTAGCATTGAAGTCCCCCATAATAATAGTGTAGTGGGTTTTCTGCTCATCTAGAAGACTCTCAATTTCAGTGTACATTTCTTCAACCTCTTCATCCCTTTCATATTCTTTCAATATGAAACTTCTTTTAGACATTCGTTTCCACAAAAGTCCTGCTTCATCTATGTTAAAAACTTGTTGAGAAGTAAAGTATAACACATAATATCCCTCTTCAATAATTTTAACAAGTTCTTTTTTGAAAGTTTCGGCTCCTTCTGCACTTGCGGCTTCTCCCTGGATTTTACATCTATTCAACCAGCCCTTACTAGTTTTAAATGGTTCCACATTTTTTTTTTTTTTTTTTTAGGTGAGTTTTCTTCAGATCATCATATTGGCTAATCTCTTTCTCTTTTTTTTAATAATATTTAACTTAACTGAATTCTGCATTGGATATTATTTTCAATAAAATTAGTTAAAGTCTTTTCATTTCAATCCTAATAGCCGGCCTAGCCCTAGTTGCTTGCAGTGGAACAGCTATCTTTCCCGCTGCTAAAATTAATTCTTTATTTTTTTTATAATTGTTCTTACAGTTAAAGTTGCAAGTCCTAAATTATGGCACACATCCACTTGTCTTTGACCGGAATCGATTCGCTTCAAAATGTCTAATTTAATTTTCAAATTCAGTCTTTTTCTTACATCTATAGTCTTCGTACTGCGCTCAGACGTTGCTTTTTCATTCTTATCGGCCATTATTAATTCTTTGAAAATGTAACTGCGTTGGTTGCATTAATTATGATACAATGTTCAAGTAAACTGTCCGTCTCGCACGATGTCTAATGCGGTACTGAGTGATGTCTAATACGGTACGAAGTGATGACACTTCGGATAAATGCATATAACGCAAATATTACAAGCAATATACTTGATCATTTTTTAAAATGTTGATCTCGGAACTATGTAACAAGTCACTGTACTGCAATTAAATTAGCGTGCGAGAAAATTTCACCGAGTGTGGGAAAATTTCTCAAGTCGGCGTGGGAAACGTTTTAATGCTGTTTTGCTATTCATTTTCAAGCTATCGACTCCATCAAATGAAAACATTTCATTAAATATGCCAAAAATGCAATCTGTAAAAGAGCGTTATAGTCAGATACGGGTTATAATATAAGAACAGCATTATAGCGAATCAGCATAAAGCGAACCGTGTTATAACGGTGGCCTGCTGTATATTACTCATGATTCACTTCCATTATTTGTATTATTAATTTTCACTGCTATCTATCGGGCTAGCGGTTATTCTGCCAGTTTTCTGCTAAATTTAATGTATATTAAAGTAATTAACCAATTTGATAATATATTCACAGTAAATTCTCAGTATATTTGAACATAGAAAAACTGGCAAATGACAAACAGAAACAGATAGCTGCAGCTAATTATTGATGGGATATTGAGTGGAGCTAGCTCTAGTTAACGTTCCATTCAATGTATCCATATATCTATAAATAGCTATATCATCATTTTAATTTTAATATTTTATTTTATTTTATTATATTCTATGTGTTTATTTATAGGGTACAACAAAGAAGTCCAACTTAGGTTACCTAAATACTTGGCCCTTTGAACTAATGAGTGTAGTTTTCACCCCTAATACTAAATTCTAAATTCTACAATTTATCCAGTTGGTATTATAATTTAAAAATGTTATATATATATAATGCGAATCCAGTCAAAGAATATAGACAAAAAAAAAAAAAAAAAAAAAAAGCTATGAGCTATCAATGTGGTTATCAATAACCACAAAAAAGAACCCTAAATGTCTGTTATAAAAATGAAAATTTGTCAATGTAAGGTGTTCCTGAATTTGATACTTCGAGGGTGGAAAAATCCTCTAACCCAAGGTATATTTATTATCACACCAATTTCAAACCTTGAAAAATTATACTAAAAATTTGAACAGCAGTTTTCTTACAATCAGAAAATCATTTCCAATGCCATGGAGATGATACAAGTTCTTACTTGCACCATCTCCAAGAGATTTATAGCTGTCACTATAAATATCTTGGCAAATGCAAGATACTGCATGCATATGGGTAGCAGTATTCTCAGAGTAATGGACCAACTGTGTGGTACTACGCTTGGGGTAGCAGAAAATGAAAAGGACCTGGAGTATGTTTGTTGTTTGTTATTTGGTTTTTAGGAGCATCAGCAACTAAGGCCATATTGCTCCAGGGATATGCGGTGGTCATTCCCTGACCTTTCCGCATCTTCTGTATTTGGTGGTCACAGGCTCGAACTCCGGTCTAAATCAAGAAGCGTGTGCTACACTCTGCTGTTCCTGCCGGAGGTGCCAGACCTGGAGTAATTGTGGAGTCATATATGAAGTTCTTTGAGCAGTGCACACAGGCTGGAAGGATATCTCATGGGGTTTTGCCAATGAAATACAGGAATTTTGCTAGCAGAGATAAGGAGGTAATTATCCCATTGTATAAGGCAATGATCAGGCCATATTGCATACGGGTCTGGAGGCCTCATTTTAGAAAGGATGTAGAGCTGCTAGAATGAGTTCAGAGAAGGGCGAGATTGGTGAGGGAAACAAAGGAGTACTCTTAACAAGAAAGGCTTCAGTTTTGCAAATTGCAGCGTCTGAAGACTAGGCACCTGCAAGGTGATTTAATTGAGATATTTGAGGCTTAGAATGGTTTAAGCAAACTCAGTACTAATGGAATTCTTCCTCTTGCTTTAGACTATGCACATGAGGGGGGACATAAATTTAAATTGAGGAAGGTCGACCACCCATTGGCCTTCAGCCAATGGGTGGTCGATTGCTGGAACAAACTGCCATCCGCTGTTGTTGTGGAGGTGGATAGTTTAAATAAATTCTTTCAAGAAAGAACTTAAAAACTATTGGAGAGAATGGATAGGTGAAGTAGATTTTTTTTTTTTTTTTTTTTTGGCTGATGCTGTTTAAGCTTGCTTTCTTGCATCATTTGCCACTACTAATAATTCTACTACTACTTGCTGAATCACTTTTCATTCAGCATTTCCCAAATTATAGTCCTCATTGCCGATGTTGTTATGCATATATCAAAAGTAAAGGCAATGAATATATCTATGTTAAACTTGCCTCTTATATGGGATGAAACCAGCCTTGCTGAAAGAAAAACATGCAACCCACTCTGAGACTGACTATCTCAGCTAGGGTGTAAAAAAAAAAAGGTCATAAAAATTTGAACGGAATTGAACCCATGGGAGAATTATGGGAGAGCAACAGCAGCAGCATTATCCATTACCTACGAGGGTGCCAGCGTGGGTAACATGTCATTAGATGTGGACTTTAAAGAGTTTGTTGCAATACACCTAATTGGAATACATAAATCATGTTGAGACTTTCTGTTGGGAAAGCTTGACATGATTTATACATTTAGTAAACTGATAAACAATAAGCAAAAAGCAATGACTTAAATGTGCAAATCAAGAACATTTCATTTCAAATCTACCATATTGCTCATAATACATCCCTCCAATCAATCAGCACACGGCAATAAACATAACTTAAGTGCTTTAGCTATAATACATGGATAGCCGATATCAATGAGTTGTTTGATTGGTGATATGTATTAAAAAAAAATAAATAAAAATAAAATGATAATCATCGCCAAATTTTTGTTGGTTTGATTTTAAGAAAATCCATCCAAAGGGAATTGATTTATTACATGTGTATAAATGGACGGACAGACAGATGGACATGGTGAAAACAATATATATATATATAGGCATACCATTTTCAGCAAAATACATGTCAAGCACATTATACATATATATAGACATATATATATATACAGGCGGGCCTCGATTAACGCGATTAATACGTCCCGCGAGCGCATCGCGCAAAACGGAAACGCATTAATCGAATATAATAACCAATAGAAAAAATTATAATTGGTCCTTGACCTTCTGGAATGTCCATAAAGAATTTTAAAAATACCTTTTAAATAACTTTTTAACTGTATATAATGTAAAAGATAATGAAAATAACTATGGAATTAAATGTTTATTGCATAAAATAGCAGTTCTTAAACTGTGCGCCGCGGAATATTTTGAATTTTTGAGGGAAACACAGCGATACTCGACATCTGTCGGACACCGCGCGAACTACTAGCTCGAAGTAGTTCACAGTTTCAGCATTTCTTTTTAAGTTGTTTGGACCTAACTACTAAACGAAACTGTTAGGTATTTCTTTTGGTCTGGGTGCGCCTTGAAAAAATTACTGAGACATTAAAGGCGCCGTGAACTGAGAAACTTTGGGAACCTCTGACATAAAATACACAATGAAGAAATTACTGTTACGGAAATATTTGAACAGTGTTGACTTTCTCTTTTCATCAATCAATTTCCGATAGCCAACAACAATCTTCTCTGGGCCCTGGCGAAATATATATCGCAGAGAACATCAAACCTTTTGTTTGAGGTTCTATGCAATAAGAAAGATTTCATCTAATTCTTTTACCGTTATCTCCTTTGCGGTAACATTTTCATCTGGCTCATTTAAAAATTTGAATTTTTATGCAACTGTGCATTGATTTTATTAGCAGGAGACAAACAAGTAACACGTCTTCTTCCGATGGTTGATGGAACACACCGAGGCGGGCAGCAGGCAAACGTTTGTTTATTGACCGTACGACTCGTGGTAAGCTTAACGCGCGATTCAAATCATTTTCAACTATCGCATAAAAAAAAAAAAAATCGCGTTAACTGGAAATTTGCATCGTGTAAAGTGAAAAGTGGTATCATTTTTCAAATAGCGTTAATTGAATATCTCGTTAATCGAACTCGCGTTATGCGAGGCCTAGCTGTATATATATGCTAATATACCTAAAAAAAAATACTTTTAAGTAGAGCTAGAAGAAAGACAATCTTTTTCATACAGCTACAGAAATGGTCTTTGGATATATTATATAAAACCATTTCTAGCATTATATTAAGAGAACAGTTACTTTTTGAAAATTTAAAGATCACACTTAAAAATTAGATCATCCTTTAAATATCATTATTCAAGAATAGTAATATTTTCACTTCATTTTTGAACTTTTGTTAACAAATCTACATACTGGTTATGTTTTTCAATTAAATTATGAAATACAATGTAATAAAAACAATAGTATGCATGCAGAAATGAATTTTATCTAGCATAATTTTTCCTTACCTGTGTTCCTGAATATACTAAAGAAATACAGGATGTTAGCAAAAGCACTCTCCTAGTACTTGTAGCACTGTCAAGGTGACCTTTAACAAAAACAAGAATATTTTAATTACAGTGGAAGCCTCATTAGTATTGTTTCTACAGTGGGCTGACTCATTTCATTTAATATTATATACCAGATAAATGCATAAGCTGATTTTTAATAAAAAAAAAAAAAAAATCAGTTGATCAGTCCAATTTCTCATCAAGAAATAGTGCCGAGAATGCCATTCACATTTCGGCATGCTAATTCATTGGGAACTATAAATCTAGAAAATGTTTACACAATGAAATTTCAAAGCATATTTCCAACAAATATTTTCTTTACTGAATGACTTTCCCAATAGAATAGCAAACTTCTTTAGCTATTTTTTTGTGGATAGAAAAATTAATTTAACAAGTTGTACTACATTTTTTTACATCATTTGTTATTTTCGATTGAGACCTGTTTGAAGACTCAAAATAGTTACTTTTCAAGTGAAAAAAACATTTTAATTTTAGGAGTGATATTCGAAGGTGCTCAATGCTAAGTTAATATTAGTATGGCATTTGAATGCATGTAACTGAGTTTTTTTTTTTTTTTGTATCTGACAAAAAAAAAAAAATTACTCATTCATTATTTTTGAGTATAAATCTATACACAGATTGACATCACTAATATTCTATCTAAAAAGTATCAATTACAAATATTTGCAGTTAGAAAAATTTGTTCTAGATTGTTTGCATACATCATCACCTTAAATAATCCCAAATGGGAACTTTTTTTAAATTAGTTGTGAGTAGTAATGCGATAGGATCCCAACATACATGACAAAGATATTTTCATGTTTGTTTGTAATTTCAGTATTCAACAGAAATATCTAATCATTTACAAAGGATTAACTTACATGGTTTATCTTTATGATGCCAAACTTTAAAGGATATTATTAGAATCCCCACCCCAAATGAAGTTTTTGTCAAGTTCCATTTCATCATCAATTGTTCACAAAGAAGTTGAAGTTTTTTTTTTTTTCTGATGAAACCTTTAAACACGAAAGGTATTAGAATCTATAATACTTAGTACTGTGCATGGGTTGAAGGTTGAGAAGATGGAAGAAGATATGTGTTGACATTAGATTTTAATTTCTGTAGATTGTAATTTTCAGGAAATAGTTGTGAAGGGAGGTTGAAGGAATAAATGAAGAAGAAAAGGTGGTTCTGTAAGTTGGAAGTTGGACAGTAAACGGATACTAAATGGTTCCGGCAAATGTTCAGGCTGGTTTGGAAGAGAGAGAGGGGGAATTAGAGAAGTCAATTCAGAAGGACAGTGCCCATGGAAGTATCTATAGAAAAGGCAAGCAGCAGAAACAAAATGTCCGTGAGGCTGAGAGTGAAGAGACTTCATAAGAGATGGGTCATTAATTAACCTAACTGTCCTCTTTTGAATGGAGTCTAGAAGCCTGCAAGAGGATACTAGGGCACTGCTCCAAATGTTGGAACAGTATTCCATGGTAGGGTGGATTTGAGATTTATACAGAGTGAGAAACTGTTTAGAAGAAAAGTAATACCGAGAGTGAAAGAGAAAATAGTTTTTTAGATGCAGAAGGAGCAATATTTATGATGTGCTTATGCCAAGACAGATTAGAAGTTGGGATAATCTAATATAGATCTGTGATCTTGTCTAGAAATCTGAGTGTTGTCAAAGATAAGTATAGGAGCAGAAGAATCCTTTTTAAAGATATAAGACAGGACTAAGTTTTAGAAGAATTGAAGAAGTTAACTAAGCTATCTTTGCCCCACTGGAGAATTACTTGGAGATCAGCATTTAAGGATGTGATCACATCCTTAAAGGCCTTGAATGGGTTGAGCACGCTGAATTCCGATGGGATCCTTCCATTTGTTCAGATTACGAACCTAAGGGGGCATAAATTCAAATTAAGAAAAGACAGAGGTAGAATAGATGTGCGGAAATTTGCCTTTAGCCAGCGGGTGGTTAATTGCTGGAACAAACTTCCATCTGTCGTGGAAGTTGATAGGTTGAATAAATTTAAGGAGGAACTGGACAGGCATTTGGAGGGAATGGTGTGATTTTTTTTTTTTTTTTTTTTGGCTGATGCTGCATAAGCTCATATACTTGCTTTCTTGCATCACATCCCACTGCTGCTACTACTACTACTACTACATCTAGACAAGATCACACATCTAATATAGATGTGTGATCTTGTCTAGAAATCTGAGTGTTGTCAAAGATAAGTACAGGAGCAGAAGAATCCTTTTTAAAGATATAAGACAGGACTAAGTTTTAGAAGGATTGAAGAAGTTAACTAAGCTATCTTTGCCCCACTGGAGAATTACTTGGAGATCAGCATTTAAGGAATTGGTAGTGGGCATTCAAAAATTTGAAGCTGTTTGTGCAGGGCATGTTTTTCAAACTGGAAGGTGGAATGCAATGTGCTAACATCAGCAAAACTATGGATAGGATTTCCAGTCAATGGAAGATGGTTATTAATACATAAGGAAAAGAGTGGAAGGAAAAATGAACCTTGGTAAATACCAGCATTAGTGGAAAGTTAGAAGATAAGAGCTATCTACCATCACCCAATCAGCAGTCAGAGAGAAAACTGGATACCCAATTACAAAAAACAGTTTGCAAACCATAAGATGGATGCTTATTTAGAAGAACTGCATGCCAAACACAATCAAAAGCCTTTGAAATGTCAAGAGCAACTCTGTGAGTTTCACAAAATCTTTTCCATTGAATTTGTCTATAGCTGGGTAATATTCCATTGTTTTCATAAATGATCTTCCTTCTTTAACTGCACCTCCAATGTTCAAGTTGCTCTCTATGTACATGATCTTAAAATCTAGTCAGCAGTGAAGGAGATTACTGATTCTCAACAGATTCAATGCACCCTCAATAAATTCTCTCTGTGGCTATCTCTGAATGGCTTGTCTGCTATCCCCTTGAAGTGCAAAGTAATCTCTTCCTCATCCTGCAGATCTCCACAACTAATAAATACGGAGTACGCTATTAACTCTGTACTAAGTTAACGACTTGGGAATTCTCTTCTCCAGCAGTGCTAAATTTGATGCCCATGTCCTTAAAATCACAATCAAAGCATTCAAAACACTAGGATTTATCAAATGGAACACCTATAAGTTCAAAAATTATAGATATGCTGTTATTCTTTATAAAACTATTGTTCGGCCAATCCTTGAATTCAGCTCACCCATCTGGAATCCTCACACAAAGACTTTAATTAACAAAATTCAAGCAGCCCAAAAAAATTTTGTCCGTTACCTTACGTTCTGTAATCCTCTATTTTATCACACAGTGTACTATGAATTGCTGTGTGATTACTTTCATCTGAGGCTTCTGTGCACTAGAAAAGTTATTGCTGACATCACCTTTCTAGCCAAAGTAATCACTGGAACTTATGAAGTATTTGGTATGCTTCAATGCAAAGTACCGCATATGGGTAGAAGTAACCCCAGAGAAACGTACCAACTGTGTGGTACTACACTTAAGGTGGTAGAAAATGAAAAAGACCTGGGAGTAATTGTGCAGTCAGATATGAAGTTTTCTGAGCAATGCAGACAGGCTGCCAGGGCAGGTCATGGGGTTTTGTCAATGATATATAGGAATTTTGCTAGCAGGGTAAAGGAGGTGATTGTCCCTTTGTATAAGGCAATGGTCAGGCCACGCCTTGAGTACTGCATACAGGTCTGGAGGCCTCATTTTAGGAAGGATGTAGATTTACTTGAGCGTGTACAGAGAAGGGCAACAAGATTGGTGAGGGGAATGATGGGATCCTCTTACCAAGAGAGGCTTAAGTTCTGCAAATTGCAGTGGCTGGAGACTAGGCATCTGCGCGGTGATCTGATCGAGGTGTATAAGGCCTTGAATGGGTTGAGCACGCTGAATTCTGATGGGATCCTTCCACTTGTTCAGATTACAAACCTAAGGAGCATAAATTCAAATTAAGAAAGGACAGATGTAGAATAGATGTGTGGAAATTTGCCTTTAGCCAGCGGGTGGTTAATTGCTGGAACAAACTTCCATTTGTCGTTGTGGAAGTTGATAGGTTGAATAAATTTAAGGAGGAACTGGACAGGCATTTGGAGGGAATGGTGTGATTTTTTTTTTTTTTTTTTGGGCTGATGCTGCATAAGCTTATACACTTGCTTTCTTGCATCACATGCCACTACTACTACTACTACTACTGAGCAAAATCAACTTCAATGCTCCTTGTAGACAAGTCAGGAACCTTATTCTGTTTCACCTTGACTCTGCGACCACCAACTTTATGAAGTTCGGTTCACTGAACAGAATCAGCAAATCGGCAAACGACCCTCTGATTGATTTTTTTGACAACTCCCGATCACTAATGAACTCCATCCACAAGTTTGCCTCTTCTCTTGAACTGCAAAATGACAAGCTCTCATCTAATTATTGTAGTTTATTATTATTTGTTTTACTACAGTGGATTCCGGTTATTTGGGCCACCGGTTAATCGGGGCAGCCGTTTATTTGAGGCAAATCTTAAAAAACAGAACCCAATTGAGAAAATAGCCGGAGTTTAGTTCGCTTAATTGGGGCAACGTGCCATTTAATTGGGGCAGGAAACCACACATTGGAGATTACCCTACGATTGTCTCTGATCATACCATGTGGTTCGGTCGGATTTCTGGCGGTCACAACCATAAAATAATAAAAACAATTAGCAGTCACCTGTTTATTGGGCTTTTCTGTTTGTGCAATCTATCATAAACGGATAGTAAACTCGATCTTATTGAATTTGCGATAATACCAACAGCCGGAATTCGGTGAGTTATTATGGAATCTTCAATCATATAAAAAAATTTATTTTCAGAATTTTCTCTTCATTCCTATTTTTAAAGCTTCGTAACTTGTTACTCTGTTCTCCCTTGCACGTATTGTGTTACTTGCAATTTGTGTATGCCGTGTTCTTTGTTATTGATTGCTTATCTTTTTACTGTTTTAAATTTAAACCCTCACCCACAAATGTCAGTGAACAGAAATGTCAACTAGTTAGTATGTACATATTACAGTATGTATTAATTATTCCGACTATCACGTATATTCCTCCGATTTTCATGTATCATTTAATTTTTTAATTGGTAAGGTAATAAAGGGTAAATCTGTGCTTAATATGTCTTTACTTTTATAGCCTGTGGATAATTTTCCTCCTATTTTCGCTAATTAGAATCACTGTTTAATAGAATTAAAATTCAATTCACAAATGTGATCACAATGACCAGTGCTTACTACACATCGTATAGTGAATGGTACTCCATCGTAACATGGTTTGATTGTACAGTGAACCAGTTGTAAAGTGGGGGTCCATTGTATTTTTAACTTTTTTTTATGTGAAACTTCGGATAATCGGGGCAGCCGCTTAATCGGGCCAAAATGCACTAGTCCCAATGTGTCCCAAATAACCGGAATCGACTGTATTTTCTATTCTCGAATTAATTTATTTATTATTTGTTTTACTGGTAATTTTACTTAATGCATACCTCTTTTGTACATATGATTTTAATGTTTGAATCTATATCAATGTTTATCTGATTGTTTGACTCATTATTGTTATTAACTCTGTTCATTGTTCTGCTCTCAGATTCACTGTTAATGGTTACCTGTTTTGTATCTTGTTATTAATAAAAAAATAAATAAAAATAAGCCAGTATATCACCAGTGGATTGACACTTATGGAATCCACACTGGCAATCATTGATCAAATGGAGGTTACTAAACAGTTTAAGAGTTGGGTGTTGATGGATTTCTCAGAAAGAGAAGTAGTAAATGCAATGGGATGATAACTGGACAAGAAGGATTTGAGCAATTTCCAAGCAGAAGGGAAAACACGAATGGAATAAGAAAGTGTAAAAAGATGACACAGAATAGGAGTAAGCTCAGAAGTATATGTTTTAAGAACAAGTGGAGAAATACTATTAGGACCTGGCACTTTTGTTGGCATCAGGACTTCAAAATTCTTCTGATATCCTTTTGAAAGAAGACCACAGGAGGCACTGAATGGAGTGTACTGTGAATGGTAGGAGGTATTTTACCAAGATCATCAATATAAGAGTTAGAAGAAAAAATAGGATGCTAGGCAGGTCGGTCAGTTTTATGTTTAGTTGAAGTGGAAACAGAATCATTTGGTTTTAACAGAAGTGAAAACAGAGATGGGCAAAAGTTGTGGCCAAAAGCTTTGGTGAGAGACCAGAATGCTCGACACCCATTTGGACAAGAAGCAAAGTTTTCTACTCTTCTTAGTCCCTTCAAAATCTAGTTTGGACAGATTAATAACTGCTTAGCAACTGTTGGAGCTCTGTGTAGGAAGAAAATGAACTTAAAGATTTGGATGCAAGCCAAATGTGATATGCAATATTCTTATCTTGAACAGCCTTAGCACATTATGGGGAGTACAATGTGTACAGAAAGGACAAAGTATTCAAAGTATCCTTGTATTATAGGTGGTCTCCAGGGGTTCCTCTATATGCCGCTGATGCACCTGACAGAACATTTGCCAAGGCTGACAAGTGTGTGTAAGTGTAGGTGTGTATAGTATGTGTGGGTTCTGTTGAGTATTAAGTGCCGACAGGGGCACTTAATACTCAACAAGCTTCGCAGCCAAGGGGCAGGAAACACCTGATTTCCTGCTCCCTGACTCCCATCCTTTGCCACATGGAGGTGCACCAGGGTCTGCTAACTAGGGAAGAGACTTCCTGGTGCCAAAATGGCAGACCAAGAATTAAGGAAGTGAAAAAGGAATTAGTACAATAAGTTTGGGATGGAAGGGGAGGAAAAGAGACAAAGTAGGAGTGAAAGTGGAAGGCATCTCCTAGAAATAGGAAGACATAGTTTAGTAAAGTTTATAGTAGGTTACTAGCGGAGAATCATCAAAGTTAATTCACAATCCAACAATAATTAACATCATTTTCATACACTATACATCAAAATGTGTTAGACTGCCTAACCAGCAGTGACACATGAACCATTGGTGTTAAATATCAAAGACACACTCAATATTATTCAACACAATTTCCTAGTGGGATAAACAGCTGCCAAACTAGTAGCACCAAAAGAGTTGTCACACACCCAGAATTCAACCAGGATGATGTCCAATCAATCTCATTCTAAAACATTAAGTTAACTATAGTATCTTCCAACTAAAAAAGAAATCATCCATCGAAAAAAAGAAGTCTTGATCTAAAATTAAAGATCTCAAAGTTTAAATTAGACTATATCTATCTGCCACCCAGGCAAATAAATCTGAACAATTGCAGATTATCATAAAATAGTGTATAGAACTTAATTCCTTAATTCGAAGCAGTTAAATAACTAAGCCCATGGCAAAATCACACACAAATTGTTATTAACAATTAATCCACAAAAACATCAGGAAAGTAGACTGATCTAGATCCAACGACATTAAAACAGAGCCAAGCTCACAAAGCTCTGAAACTGGTTATCAATATTTACAATTTATAGAATATGTTCAAAACAACAGTCTGTCAAGAACATAACATATTTACATATGACAAATGCAAAGTACTGCATATGGGTAGAAGTAACCTCAGAGAAACGTACCAACTGTATGGTACTACACTTAAGGTGGTAGAAAATGAAAAAGACCTGGGAGTAATTGTGCAGTCAGATATGAAGTTTTCTGAGCAATGCAGCCAGGCGGCCAGGGCAGGTCATGGGGTTTTGTCAATGATATATAGGAATTTTGCTAGCAGGGAAAAGGAGGTGATTATCCCTCTGTATAAGGCCTTATACAGAGGGATAATCACCTCCTTTTCAGGCCACGCCTTGAGTACTGCGTACAGGTCTGGAGGCCTCATTTTAGGAAGGATGTAGATTTACTTGAGCGTGTACAGAGAAGGGCAACAAGATTGGTGAGGGGAATGAAGGGATCCTCTTACCAAGAGAGGCTTAAGTTCTGCAAATTGCAGTGGCTGGAGACTAGGCACCTGCACGGTGATCTGATTGAGGTATATAAGGCCTTGAATGGGTTGAGCACGCTGAATTCTGATGGGATCCTTCCACTTGTTCAGACGAACCTAAGGGGGCATAAATTCAAATTAAGAAAAGACAGATGTAGAATAGATGTGCAGAAATTTAGCTTTAGCCAGCGGGTGGTTATTTGCTGGAACAAACTTCCATCTGTCGTTGTGGAAGTTGATAGGTTGAATAAATTTAAGGAGGAACTGGACAGGCATTTGGAGGGAATGGTGTGATTTTTTTTTTTTTTTTTGGCTGATGCTGCATAAGCTCATACACTTGCTTTCTTGCATCACATGCCACTGCTACTACTACTACTACTACAGTTTATAACATATTCAAAACAGCAGTTTGTCTGAACAAAATAAAATTAGGTGTTCAAAACAGTAGCCTGCTAAGAAGTTTAGTCCAATGTCAAAATTCCATGACACAAACCCTAGAAAATATCTCATTGTGTGCCAATTCAGTAAAGAATTAATTAATTCTATCACAATTCAGAAGTGCCACTAGGACATGCAAAGTTCAAGCACAAGATGAAGTCTCTCACAAATCTATATGTCAGTTCCAATAAGGCTTTTCCTTCGCCTGAAAACCTTGTCTGTGTACTTTACTAGAACAAGGTAGTTTTTTCAAGAAACCTGTATAAGTCACATTCATATATTTGTTAACATTTGCAGTTCAGATTTATAGTCAGGGTAACAATGACATTCGAATATCAGATGTTGCACCATCTCCGGTACGCCACAACTATACAATGGAGACACAACCAATCCTAATATAAACAATGTAGAGTTTAAACTACCATGTTCTGATATCAAAAAGATAATATATATACCAGGGTTAAACCAGCCCAAATGATATTTATTAAATTCTGCCACTCGAGGTAAAAACTTATTCGTAATCCTACACATTATAACATTGTCCCATTCATCCTGCCAGTCATTTATGAACTGGTTTCTAATCCTATGTTGTCTTTAGTTGGTATATCAAAGTTTAGAGAATAATGTTGAAATGCAACAGGTAATTCCTTTCTTCTGTGGTATTGAAAATAATTAAAGATCACTTCATCGTTAATGGGCAATTTTCCTGGTATTACCTGTAGGGCTGTAGTAGAGATTGTGCGACAAGCTCGAGAAGTTGCCAGAAGAAAAAATCTCTGGGCCTGTGTGATATATTTACCCAAGAAATATTTACCTATACTGGGGCCCCAGGCACCCGCAGCATAACACACTATTGGGATAAAAATGGATTTATAGTACATCAAAGTGGAGGGTTTGATACCTCAAGAATATTTGGTTATTCTAATAAGTTTACCAATTAGTTTTAACTTGTTTCAATATATATTTAGCATGGGAGACAAATTGAAACCTGTCATCGACCATAACTCCTAAATATTTGTAATTTCTAATGATTTTAATTGGTTGATCTAGAAGTTTAATATTAGGGCATCTGTTTAAATTTAGTCAACCTTTAAGCAACATTTGCTTGGTTTTTGTTATTGATATTTGTAATTTCTGTCTGACAGCAGATATTAAAGTCTGATAGTATATCATTGGCACATTCTTCGAGTCACCAAAAACAAGAATGACCAAGTCATCAGCATAGGCAACTTTAAGCATTTTCTCATGTTCAAATGCCAGCCACCCATCAAGGACCACGTTGGATTGGTGAGACAGGATAGGAAGGGAGGAGGGGTTATGCTGTTAGTTAGGAAACATAAAATCTGAGGCACTGCATCCAGTTGACATGGGTGGCCAGTGGAATGTTGAGTCAGTTTGGTGTGACATAAGCACCGGGAAATCAAAAATCAGTAGGAGTGTGTTATAGGCCTAATGATTCTGATGAATACAATGAACAACTGAACAGAAAAATAGAGCAGGCCAGTAAATCAGAATGTCTTATAATAAAGAATTTTAACTTTCCAGATATAGATTGAACTTGTGGATTGGTCACTTGCATACTAGCAAGACATTTGTGAATATACTGTATGACTGTTTACTGCAGCAGCATATTTGAGAGGCAACCAGAGGGAGTAATACTCTTGATCTGATTATCAGAAGTGATATTCATGCATTAAGAATCTGCAGATAAAGGAAACATTAGGTGGCAGTGATCACAGTGTACTGATGTGGGATTTACTTAAAGATGTAACTACCATCAGGGTTAAAGCGAAGGATTTTTGCTTTCGTAAAGGTGACTACAGTGGTCTCAGACAGTTTTTAAATTCTATACAACGGAACCAACTAATGATGTTACCAACAGCAAATTCTAAATAGGAAGCATTCAAAGGGTTAATCATGGAAGCTACTAGGCTTTTCATACAAACTAAGAAATACTGTTCAGGGTTTAGGCCTAATTGGATGTCAGATGAAGTAATGAGACTTGTGGCAAAAGAGAAAAATGCATGGGATGTATATAAATTATCAGGTGACACAGAAGCTTAGGGTAGATATAAGCCAGTCTGTAATCAAGTCACAAAGGAAGTTAGGCAAGCAAAGGCAGAGGATGCAAAGAAAAACAGAAAAAAACTTCACTTATGTAAACTCTAGAAGGAAAGGGATGAAACAGATTAGTCCACTTGACATCATTGATTCCACTGTTAATGATCTTGCTCAGGTAGCTGACAAACTGAATGAGTATTTTCCATCTACATTCACATATGAGGAATTCTCTAGGGAAGTGGTCTGAAGTTTATCAAACTCTAATAAGGAGCTAAATGATGTAATAACTAAGAGGAAATTTGAAGAGAAATTGTTGAATTAAACATAAGAAAGGCACCTGGGGAGATGAGATCTATCCAATTATATTAAGGGAGGAAGCAAAGAAAGTAAGCAAACCCTTAGCCATAATTATGAGAGTATCTCTGGATTCAAGGGAGGTCCCCATGTACTGGAGAAGTGCAAATGTATCCCCAATTCACAAAGGAGATCAAAGGGTGATACGAGTATTTACAGACCTGTTAGTTTAACTTCTGTTGCACGGAAAATAATGCGGTCACTGGTTAAAGAAGTAATACAGGATTATCTACACAAAACTGCAGTTATAGTTCAGACACAGCATGGATCTGCCAGGAGGAAATTCTGTTTGACTAATCCGATTGGATACAATGACATAGTAACAAAGGAACTGGATTCAATAAATAATTTCGATATTCTATATTTGGATTTCAGGAAATCTTTTGATACTGTTTCACATAAAAGACTGCTATACAAACTGGAACAGTGTGGCATTAAGGGCAGTTTGCTGACATGGATAAAGGGATGGTTGAGTGGGAGAAGACAGTGTGGTAATCAATGGACACTGATCTTCGTGGACTAATGTTATTAGTAGAGTCCCCCAGGGTTTGGTGTTGAGCCCACTGTTGTTTTCTATATTTATCAACGATATTGATGAAGGTATATTAGGCTTAATGTCCAAGGTTGTGAATGACAAAAAGGTTGGCAGTTGTTAATGACAGTAATAACAATATGCTATTGCAACAGAATCTAGAAAAATTAGGCAAATGGGCTGAGAAGAGGCAACTGAAGTTTAACATTGACAAATGCAAATTACTGCATGTTGGTTGCAGTAACCCCGAGTAATGTACCAACTGTGTAGTACTACACTCAAGGTAGTTGAGAATGAAAAAGACCTGTGGGTAGTTGTGCAGTCAGATATGAAGTTTTCTGAGCAGTGCAGTCAGGCTGCCAGAGCAGGTCATGGGGTTTTATGAATGATATACAGGAATTTTGCTAGCAAGGATAAAGAGGTGATTATCCCTTTGTATAAGGCAATGGTCAGGTCACACCTTGAATATTGCGTACAGGTCTGGAGGCCTCATTTTAGGAAGGATGTAGAGCTGCTGGATTGAGTAGAAAGAAAGGCAACAAGATTGGTGAGCAGAACAAAGGGATGCCCTTACCAAGAAAGTCTTTCTTCAATCAGATCACCTCGCAGATGTCTAGTCTCCAGTGTCTGGAGACTAGGTTCATTCAAAGCCTTAAAAACCTCAATCACAGGTGCCTAGTCTCCAGTGTCTGGAGACTAGGCACCTGTGATTGAGGTTTTTAAGGCTTTGAATGGTTTGAGCAAGCTCAATGCTGCAGGGATTCTTCCTCTTGTTCAGATTATGTACTTGAAGGTGCATAAATTCAAATTGAGTACTGCAACTGTCTTTCCTCAATTTGAGGAAAGACAGTTGCAGAATAGATGTGTGGAAATTTGCCTTTAGCCAGCATATGGTTGATTGCTGGAACAAACTTCCATTTGTCATTGTGGAAATTGATAGCTTAAATAAATTCAAGGAAGAACTAGACAAACGTTTGTAGGAAATGGATATGTGAAATTTTTTTTTTGGCTTACGCTGTATAAGCTTGCTTTCTTGCATTATATGCAACTATTAATGCTAATGCATTTATTAGAAAACCAAGGTTTATATATAGGAAGAGATTTTAAGGTGAAGTCCCTTCAAGGTTTCATAAAGGTTTCATATCCTCAAGAATAATTTCACTGACAAGATCTGAGCAAACATTGACATCAGAAGATTTGAAACAGATCTCATATATCATCCCATTTTGCATACTTGTAATGCCAAACAACCCGAGGTTGAGAATGCCCACAAGAGGCAGGTTCCATTAGAGAAGAGACCATCACCAGGTTGTGATCTGAGGTGCTTAGAGGACCACTCAGCTTGACCATGTACTTGGAAGAGTTGTTTGTGAGAAAGTGTGCTGGCTGTACAGTTAAGACTACTATTCTGGTACATAAATGAACAATTTATGCGAGGTCATTGTTGGCTGGGTAGTTAGAATTGCCTGGTATTCTGGTAGGTAAATAAGCAATTTGTGTGAGGTCATTAATAATTGCAAAAGCCTCAGCATCTATATCAGCTGGGTCTGTGTGACTAGAAAATAGAAGTTGGCCAGAGTTGTGAACATTAAAAGTTGGATTGGAGAAAGAAAAAAGCAAAAGAGTTCCATATGATTAGAGGAGTTGGGAGAACGATAGAGGCAACAGACAAATTTGACAGAATGGAGTAGAGAAATTTTAAGCCAGAGAAGATCGAAAAGAGGAGATTCCAATTTACTAAGCCTCTGACAGGGAATATCAAAGCGGACATATGCACAAATACCACCTCTGAAGTGAAAGGATTCATACAACAAATAATTAGGACAACTGAACTGAGCAGTGGTTGAATCAGCCAATGATTGGGATTCAGTCAGAAAAAGTGGGGCTTGGCAGGTTAAGTGTAAATGGATATCAATGATATTGGAACTGAGATCACGCCTACTTGTGAAATGAACAAGGAAGTGTTTAGCAGGTTTAGATCTTTTTGCAGATAAGTTTGTCCTATTAGTTTTGAATATTCGTGGTGTATTCAACAGTAAGAAAAGGTGGAGAGTACATGTTGTATGAAGTAATGAAATTTTTAGATATGGCATACACATGGCAAGAATATACCCAGCTATGACATAGCATGGCCTCAACAATGCCCTCTGCATATACACTACTCAGATTCTTTCCAGTCACTATTTGGCAGAGTAGAAGCAGTGAGATTATACCAGTGGCTGGCCTGTGAGCACGTTTAAAAGCATTATTGCAATACAACTTTAACTTGTCAACCATTTTTGTTGATTTAATAAAATATTGGACTGGGTAAGGAGAAAAGCAAATACAGACACTATACTGCTCAGTTGCACAGAAAATAGAAAATTAGCATGCCTACAATATACTGATGATATCATTCTCATTCTGCAGTCAACAGAAGGCACACAAACTTTATACTAGTATTAGCAGTGGCAAATAATGCAAGAAAGAAAACTTATACAAAATCAGCAAAAAAAAAAAAAAAGAAAAAAAAAGTTCTCATCACCTTTTCATCCCCTCCAAGAGTTTTAGAAAAATAAAGGAAAATATATAAAAAGTGGGTATTCAGATAAATACAAATAAAACTAAAATAACAGGAAATAATACAGATGGTTCTAGAGAGCTATACATAGATGGACACCGTATAGAGGAAACTGACAGTTTTATATATATATATATATACATACATATATATTATTATATATATATATACACACACATATATATATACAGCAGACCCTTATATATATATATACACACACATATATATATACAGCAGACCCTTGATTTACAGGGATCGGATTAATTGGGACACTTCAAGGCTCCAAATTAAAAAAAAAAACAAAAAAAAAAAAACAACCTGAAATCATAAAATTCAAGTAATAACTAGAATAGGCGTTATAAGTGGCGTTATAAGTCATTATAAGTTACAAGTTATAAGTCATTATAAGTTAGGCGTTATAAGTTACAAGAAGTGGCGTTATAAGTCATTTTTGGGAGATTAATGTACCTACTATCTTGCAACCCCCATTGCTCAAAAAAAGAAAAAAACAAGAGAAGAAATGTTTAGTTTGTTTCTTTTGTCAGCAATGTCGGAATTTTTTTTTTTTTGGTTTAGAAATCGCGAAAATGATGGGCAAATGCAAGAGAATTAAACAAAAACTTGAAATTATTCAAAAGTTTGAAGACGGTGCATCCGTTAAATCTCTAAAGAACCATTATAATGTTGGTGATCAAATCATACATGTCATTTTAAAAGATAAAGGGAAGCTAAATAAAAGGTTGATTTTAAATCTAATGATTTAAAATCGACATCATAAAAAATAAAGGGAAGCATCATATTGGACACGTGAGTAGTACGTGGTAAGTTTTTCATCTATCGTCATACTTTTTACGTAGGTTGATGAACATTTTCCGATACAGTAAGTCCCCGACTTACATAGTAGGGTTTTTTATATTTTTTTATAAGACTGAAGATTTCAGTGAAGGGGGCACACACACACACACACATTTCACTATAATAACTTAAAAACTCACAGAATTCCAGCTATTGGTATTATCGCAAATGCAATAAGATCGAGTTTACTACCTGTTTATAATTAAATGCACTAACAGAAAAGCCCAATAACCCAGAAAGTGCAAATTGTTTTCATTGTTTTATGGCAGTGGCCTCCAGAAATGTGCTTTAGTAAAATGTAAGCGCGTGTGGGGTAATAATAGTGAGTTTTTGCCTTAACCTTGTGAAGTTCTTTTCATAAAATTTTATTTTGTCTATTGTCATGGTGCTGACTAAGAGAATAAGTGACAGCTGTACTAGTAAATCTATCAAGAAAAAGGAACGCAATCGAGTTGGAGCAGAAAATTAAAATAATAAGGATATATGAAAATGGCCAAACATTAACATGTATCGCGTGGAATTCAGATTTGTCAGTGTCAACCGTGAACATAATAAAGGAGAAAGACAGAATACAAGAAGCGGTCGGCACCAATAAAGTCAACTATAATAACCAAGGCTACGAAATACATACCAGTTTTTACAGTACAATAACATGCGTTTTTACTTCCTTTTATGTTTTCTTTTCTTACGTGCCACTCCAGCTACTTCACCGCTGTCCCCAGATAAAGTTTTTAATTGAACTAATTAAAAATATATAACTATTTTTCTATATTTATAACTAATATATAAAAAAATATATAACTAACTAATTGAAAAATGTATAACTATTTTTCTTCATTCTTCTGAGGATATTATGTGGTTTTTGTAATTTTGGCATATCAAGGATATACAGTAAACCCCTGCTATTCGCGGGGGTTACGTTCCTGAGAAATGTCGCGAATACCAAAAACGCGAATAGTGAGTTATGGCTCCCATAGTAATAAAGGGGTTCCGTTCCAAAGTATGAAATATATAAGAAAAACCAGTCTAAAATTTTGTCTATGTATGTGTTATATGAACCTTCATAATATGACTATTACATAGACAGTACATAGTAAAATGCAAGCATATGGCATCGAAATGAAAATAAGAAACAATTTAATATTAAATGTAATATTTATTAGAAATTTCAAACAAATCTTTCAAACCAGCGCCTTTGCTAGGTAAAAAACTTATCCCGCCAGTGCTACCAGTTTCGCTAAAGTGTTGATAAAGGAGTTTTGCCTTTTCACAAATGATGAGTGAACTTAACGGAATTTTATTTCGAGTTCGGTCTTCTATCCACAGATTTAAAGCTTTTTCCATTTTTTCTAATTTAACATCACGAGTTACAGAGCAAATTTTTTAAGCAATTAGCACATTTTCACGGACACTACATGGATTTTTTCTTCCGATTTTTTGATTGATCGTACCGTTGACTCATTGATTTTATAATGTTTTGCCACTGAGGAGACACTTTCACCATTAGAAATTTTGTCTAATAACTCAATTTTATTCGCTAATGTCATCACCTTCTTTGATATTTTCACATTTCACATTCCCTTGTTATTCGTAGCCATATTTTGTACGGGTTAGAAAGAACTTGTCCAAATAAAGTCACTTCCGTTAACACACTCGAAAAAGTCTGTTTTACACTGCAAAATGGTAGATTTATCACTTTTGTAAGCATATCAATTAATAAATTGATAAATTTATTCAATTTATAAGCATATAAATTAAAAGCAAACGACGAAACCTTCCATAACAAGCGCATAACACATACTGAACAAGGATTAGCGAGAAACGTCTACGCTCGCGATTTTGTCACCCCTCTCCCCCCACCCACTGAGCGCTGTTTTGACCGAGAAAGATAATTTTAGCCACACCCAATTTTTTTTTTTATGGCGGAAAATGTTCACAGCGCTTTAAAAGTCACATTTTTTTAGGTTTCATTTTATATTAAATCAGCGATCGCGAATACGCGAAACCGCGAATACAGATACCGATAGCAATATTTTGTTAGTCATTCCCGAGTTACGGAAAACTCGACTCACACAAGAAGTCCTGGAACGTACGTCGGGGACTTGCTGTATTTTTGGATTAACCGGGAAATCGATTATCCGGAAGATTTTTTTACCATCTATCCCGGAAAATCGAGAGTCTACTGTGTGTGTATATATATATATATATATATTTAAGCACTTTAATAATACATAAAGAAAGTATAACAGATTCAGAAATATACAGAAGAAAAGGAATAGCATCCAGTATTTCTGTGGATTGAACAAAATATGGAAAATAAAGCAGATACATCTAAAAATGAAAATAAAATTGTTTACTTTTATTTTACTTTAGTTAGAGCAATGCTTATCTATGTGGCAGATATATGGTTAATGAGCAAAATGAGAGAGGAGAGATTAAACCAATGGTGAAACAGAAGTTTAAGGTGATTCTCACCTTAAACTTCTTTAGAAACTTCTTTCAGAAAAAAAATAACAAACAAGAAAATAAGACAGATCACAGAATTTCAATACATCTCAAAGTTCATAAAATGGAAAAGATGGAAATGGCTACGAAACATCTTAAAAAGATATAAGGATGGTAATAAAAGTAGCAGCATACTGGACGCCCAATGGTAAGACAAAAAAACAAAGGAAGACAGACAACCCGGAAGAGAATGATTGAAAAGGAGAGAGAAAAGCAATCATGGGAGGAGCTAGAAGGGCAACAGACAAATGGAGATGGAAGCAGTCTGTCAAAGCCTAGGTTGAGATTGGTACAATGGTGAATAAGTAATATCTAGTGTACTGTATTTCTTACTTTCAAAACTGTAATTTCCATAAAAATATAAAATGAAATAATTTTTGTACAAATATAAAAAAAAAAAATACATGTTACAGAAATATTTACTTCTGCTGTACATATTCTGTTATTTATTTATTATTGATTTTAATAATACTTAAGTAAAATAAAGAAGAAATTAGTAATTATGTGGTCAGAAAAGCACAGAAGAACTTATGTGGACAAATAATTGCACTTTTAAATGATTTACCTTTCCCAGAAAGTTTATTATAATGGGATTTTACTGTATAAAAAAATTTCTGGATAAAGAATTAAATTCTGATATTCTGCAATGATCTTTTTCAAAATGTTTAACAGAAGTTCCAGCATGAGAAATGTTAGAGTATACAGTAATGAGCAAGCAGCCATATTTTTAATTTACTCCAGAGCAGGTTTTTGAAAACATGTGAGAATCACCTTAAATTTGAAAAAAAAAAAAAAAAAAAGAAGTTTTTATCATCCACAGAACTTATACCAATTTTTAAAGATGCTACAAGCAAACTAAAGTTTTAAGTAAAGACTTAAATATTTTCAAATTACAGTATTTCCAGTTATAATCATTCTTAATATTACAGATATAATTACAATAACTAAAATGTATACATAGAAAAGCCAAATAAATAAATGTTGTATTTACATCAAATTATCTAAACAGTCAAGATTATACATCTTACCAAATGCTAAGCAAAATATAAGCACACTCATTTCTGTGGCCAAAAGAAAAAAGCGGACAGACACCCAGAGAATCTGTAAAAAAAAAAGTTTAAAAAAGAAGCAAAATTAGTGCTCATTTCAGTTTACTGATTTAAGAGAAGAATAATCAATATTTATGTAATTATTGCCTATTTATATCATATACAAAGAAGTAAATGCATGAGGAGCAGTCAGAAAATAAGTTTATAAGGTGCATAATTTTTCACCCAAAGGACCTACAAGTACGGCTTATGTCTGAGGGATTTGTTATCATTCTTGGTAATTTACAGCTAAGATGTAACAAGGTGCCAGAGTGTAATGAGATGGTGTACAAAATTTGGGGCAGAAGAATCAGTAGAGCATTGTGAAAGGAGCGGCAGACCCATAAGAGCAAGAACTGCAGACAACAATGTATTTGAAAGCGATTTGCAACAACAAGACTATTGTGAGTAAATTGCAACATGACTTGAATCTGTCACATGGAACATAAGGGTAAGAGATCAACATCAACTTAAGGGTAAGAGATATGCAGATTTACTTAACAAGTACAGGTCAATGTTGAAAACAAGTCATGAGTTAGGGTTAAATTTGAAAGTATCCGCAATTCTGCCCAGACACAATAGGAGGGAATATATGATGAGAGCCTTATCAATCAATTCGGCCCTGGAGAGATTGTGCAAGGCTCAAGTGGTAGAATTTTTTTCAGTGCAGTCTGTGCTTGATAACAGAAGAGGCTGTTTCTACAGGAATGGAATACACTTAAAAAGAAAGGGTGCAAAAATATTTGCTGATGCTATCGAGGCAGTGTTAGGTGCGTCAGAAAACTGCTAGCTTGGGGGGGGGGGGATTCACAGACTAAAAGATTAACAGTAGCAGCAGGCAGAGGTGAAAGTGATTCTTATACTGCTTCTATTGTAATGAGCAGCAGCCTGGAGAGCAGATTGCTGGGGATTTCAAGAGCTGCCGGGAATCATCATGGAATAATGTTGTTGTTGTTGGTATTGGGCTTACCGACACAAGGGCTACTAAGGCCAAATTGTGTTTGTTCATAGTTTATTTACTCTAGATATACAGCAGTGGATGTTAAATTAAATGCTCCTGTATAGGCCAATACATTTTAAATAGATTATAAGTTCTTCTATGTTTACATCATTTCCCAGGATATGAGTTAAATCATGTGAGACATTCAGTCTGGAGACAAACTGAAAAGTGTTTGACCTTAAGTGTTTGAAAAGTGGCTGAATTTAAAGGACAATCAAACAGAAAGTGCAGAACCATAAATTGACTTTGACACGATGAACACAGTGGTGGGTCTTCTCCCAGTAGCAGGATGAGTGTGTCCAATTCTGAGTCTTGCCATTACAACTTCCTCTCATCTGTTTCATCGTTGTGAAAGAGCCACAGCTTTGGCTCTTTTATCTGGTAAAGTTTGCTGTTAGTATTCCTTTTCCAGATCTGTGACCAGTTAACTTGCTTTACGAATAACAGGCTTATAATCAGTGTAAGGAACCTGAGGATGTTGTGATAGAGCATGTTGAGGATGTTTAGCTGTGAGGTCAAGTATTTTCATTTCCCAGAATACCAGAATGGCCAGGGATCCAGCAAAAACTGATTGACTGATTGGACATGCTGCAGGAAAATAGCTGAAAATGAATATATTTCAAGATAGGATGAGAAATTCTTCCTTATGGCAGAAACAGCACTGAGGGAGTTGGTGTAAATTATAGCAGGTGAGATGGAAAGCTCAATAATTTTACTAAGTACTAATTTGATGGCAAATAATTCAGCTGTGAAGATGCTGCAGGCTAAATGGTAGTGAGGCTTAACCATAAGAGAAGGAAAATCTGCAGCAGCACCAACCATACTGGCTGTTTTGGATCCGTAAGTATAGATTTTATAGGCATGAGAATTCAGAGTAGTGTGAGCTAAGTGCAACTGCCTGATATTGAAGGGAGGTACAGTATTCTTCCACCACTCCAGAAGATGTGTATCATGAGAGGCAGAAACGTATGTCCAAGGTGGGACAGGTGCAGTTACGTCCTGAAAAATATCGCTTAAATTGATATTCCAACTCTGAGAAAGCTCTTTAATCCTGAGTGAAGCAGGTCTATTTTCATTTGGCTTGCTCTCAAAGAACAAACCCTACCGAGTATTACAAAGATACTCCCAACTGGGGTGCAATGGGAGACTGTGGATCTTAGCAGCATAGTGGAGCAGTAATGATTTCCTACAAAGATGTAACAGAGGATCACGCGCTTCGATATAAAGACTTTGGATTGGAGAAGTCCTGAAAGTGCCTAACGCAGCTCAGTGACATTTAGACATTGTAAAGTAGTGGTCCTAGCAGAGTCATAGACCAGACAATCATAATCTAGCTGTGAACGGATTAAAGTTCTGTATAGATGCAGTAGAATACACCGATCAGTTCTCCATGACATAGATGAGACTGATCGCGATATATTCAAATGCTTAAACACTTATTTCTAAAATGAGAGCTGTGAGCTTGGAAATTCAGCTTGCTGTCTAATATTGGTCCAAGAAATTTAACAGTACTAACAAGCAGGATTGGAATATTGTTTATTTGTAGTTCAGGATCGGGATGGAGAGCTTTTTTCTTGCAAAAGTGAGTGACAGTGCATTTTTTTTTTTTGATAATCGGTAGCCATTCTGTGAAGTCCATGATTCTATTTTGGTTATGGCAAGTTGGAGCTGCCATTTGATGGTATTCATACTTTGAGACTGACAGGAAATGGTAAGGTCATCTGCGTACATAAGTTTCAACAGTTTTTGAGATATTTCGTGTTATGCTGCTAATTCGGATTGAAATAGTGTTGGACTAAGTATCGATCCCTGCGGGACTCCTTCTTCCTTAATGTGAGAGGTAGAGAGAACGTTTTTATACTGGACCTGAAAAGAATGCAATTGCAGAAAATTTTGAATTAGTTTCAGCAAACGGCCCCTAAGTCCCCCAGATGGTAAATGTCCATAATAATCCCATGACGCCATGTAGTGTCAAATGCCTTTTCAAGATCTAAACTGACCACGACTAGATGTTGTTTCATGACAAAGGCATTGCGGATATGAGATTCAGCTTTGATAAGCAGCGTTGATCTATTCCTCCAAAATCCCTACTGATGATCTGGAAGGAGATTCTCTGCCTCTAGGATGTAAGTGAGCCTAGTATGAACCATTTTTTTGAAAATTTTACCCATGCAATTGGTAAGGGATATTGGTCTGTAATTTTCTGCAAAGGAATGATCTTTTCCTGGTTTTGGTAAAGCGATAATGAAAGAATGACGCCAGAATGAAGGATATGCATTTTTGGAGAATATCCGATTAAAAAAGATTAACAGGGTACTCAAATCCTCTTCACGTAAATGCTTGAGCATAACATAATGAACTCCATCTGGGCCTGTGGCACTATTTGAAGACCTATTTAACGATTCTTGAAGTTCTATCAATGTAAAGGGTTCGTTGTACGGGAATGAGCGGTGCTTGAAAAAGTTGATTTTATATATTTCTGCACCAGCTTTGATGTTCTGAAAGGTGACACATAGGAGGCAGAAGCAGAGATTGTAGCAAATGATTCTGCAAGTGCATTAGCAACTTCTTCAGCTGTAGATAGATCTTTTCCTTTCCAATGAAGTATTGGAGAGGGCAAACGAGCAAATTTTTCATTAGTGCCTGTATTCTTTTCCAGATGAGGCATGTGTCGGCGTCTTTTGTGACGGTTGAGGCAAAACCAATCCACGTTTTGCTTTCCATCTAATTTGCCTTGCTTTAAGCCTTTTACAAGCAATGAGGTTACTGGTGGTGGTGGTGGGATTCTTACGGAAATTAATCCAAGCTTGGTGTTTTTCCTGTTTGGCAATGAAGCAATCTGTATTCCACCAGTGATTTTGGTGATTTCAATATGTCTTGGATTTTGGAATGTAGGTATTAGCTGCAGTCTGAATCTGATTGGTGATAAAAGTATTCACATCATCAGTAGGTTCTTTTTGAACGTACAGTTTGTCTAGAAGTATTTGGGCAGAATAGCCATCCCAGTTTGCACTTTTAAACTTCCAAGTGGATCTCTGATCAGGATTTGGAGTTACCCCTGTTTATAAGGAGCAAATAATTGGAAAGTGATTACTGTTAAAGGGATCGGTTAATACAGACCATGCCATGATTGGAAAGATGGACAGTGAGCAAATTGACAAGTCAATTGCAGAAGTAAATCCTGTGGGTAGGTGGATGTAATCATTAAATTCAGATAGTCTGAATTTATTAAATTCAGACTATCTGAATTTAATGGATTCAGACTATCAGGTTATTATTCAAAAATTTCTCAATAAATTTGCCTCTTCTGTCCATTGTAGCTGATCCCCAAAATTGATGGTGTCCATTAAAGTCACCGAAAAGACAACATGGAGTTGGGAGTTGTGTAATGAGATTGTCAAGTTCTGAATGGGGAAGTGGTAGAGATGGTGGAATATAAATAGAAAAAATGGTAACTGAAATACCAACTGCAATGCGAGCTGCCACAGCTTCTAGAGTGGTTCTTAATTGGATCGGTCTGGATGGTATGTTAGAATTTACAAGAGTGGCTACTCCTCCACAGCTAGGAGACTCTGGGCACTATTTCATCTGTATATCATATAATTTGAGAATTTCAGCGAAACTTGGGATGACAAGAATGTTTCCTGTAGGCATATACCTATGGGATTAAATAGAGAGATTAAATCCATTAAGTCATCAGAATGGCTGCTTAGTCCTCTGCAGTTCTACTGTATAATGTTAGGCATTATTTTGGTTTGGCTGAGGATGATTCATCTGACTGTATATCATAATATCATAATATCCAATCAAATTTTTCAGCAAGACTTTCCCTTAACAAACCCATGCTGTGTTTGAATTACTGCTGCAGTCTTGTCTAGATGATCCTGTAATGCATCTTTAACCAGTGACTCCATTATTTTACCCAGAACAAAAGTTAAACTAACTGGTCTATAATTACTCGTGTCACCCTTTGATCCCCCTTTGCACATCTCCAGTCCGTGAGGACCTCCCCTGAGTCCAAGGATGCCCTCATAATTATGGCTAAGGGTTTGCTTACTTCCTCTGTTGCCTCCTTTAATATAACTGGATAGATCCCATCCACCCCAGGTGCCTTTCTTATGTTTAACTTCAACAATTTCTCCTCCACTTTGCTCTCAGTTATTACAAAATCATTAACCACCCTGTTACAATTTGATAACCTTCTGGCATTTTCAATCCTTAATAGCTCCTCATGTGTGAATGTAGATGCAAAATACTCATTTAATTTGTTTGCTATCTGAGCAGGATCATCAACAGTCGAACCATCGATATCAAGTGGACCAATCAGATTCACCCCCTTTCTTTTAGAGTTTATAAGTAAAGAAATCCTTGCCGTTTTTCTTAGCATCCTTTGCCAAAGATTTCTCGTTATCTGCTTTCCCCTGCCTAACCTCCTTTGTAACTTGATTACAGACTAGCTTATATCTGCCATAGGCTTCTGTGTCGCCTGATAATTTATATGCATCCCTTGCATTTTTCTTCTCTGCCACGAGTCTCATTAGTTCATTTGATAACCATTTAGGTCTAAACCTTGAACAATATTTCTTAATAGGTATGAAACTTTAGTAGTTTCCGCGATTAATTCCTTGTATGCTTCCCACTTAGAATTTACTGTTGGTAACATCGTCAGTTGATCCCACTGTACAGAATTTAAAAACTGTCTGAGACCACTGTACTCACCTTTACGGAAGTAAAAACCCTTTCCTTTACCCCTGATGGTAATTATATCTTTAAGGAAATCCCACATCAGTACACTGTGATCACTGTCACCTAGTGGTTCCTTTATCTCCAAATTCTTAATACACGAATGATCACTGCTACTAGCCCACTCTATTTCTCTATACAATTGTTCATTGTACTCATTCGAGTCATTAAGCCTATAACACACTCCTACTCTTATTTTTGCTTTCGCAGTGCTTATGTTACACCAAACTGACTCAACAGTGCACTGTTCATCTATATCAACTGGATGTACTTCTTTTGATTTTATGTTTTTCTTAATTAACAGCATAACCCCTCCCCCTTCCTATCCTTTCTGTACACATTGTACTTCCCAAATTCCAATTCTGCATTCCTAATATCTGTGTGACACCATGTCTTTGATATCCCAACAATATCCGCCTTTGATGTCTTGACTAACACTTCAAATTTATTTACTATACTTCTAGCATTGGTATACATGCACCTATTCTTATTTTTAGTTACTCTAAGAATGTTTCACGATGACTGCCATCAGCCCCTGTAACCTCCAGCACCCCTCACTCCAGGCCACTGCTTATTCTAATAGAAGTAGTGTAAGAATCACTTTCACCTCTGCCTGCGGCTACTTTTAACCTTTTAGTCTGTGAATCCCCCCCCCAAGCTAGCAGTTTTCTGACCCACCTAACACTGCCTCAATAGCATCAGCAAATATTCTTGCACCCTTTCTATTTAAGTGCATCCCATCCCTGTAGAAGCAGTCTCTCCTGTTAACAAGCACAGGAGACCACACTGAACAAAATTCTACTCCTCGAGCCTTGCACATTCCCTCCAGGGCCGAATTGATTGACAAGGCTCTCATCATGTACTCCCTCCTATCGTGTCTGGGCAGAATTGCAGACACTTTCAAATTTAACCCTAACTCACAACTTTTTTGCAACACTGACCTGTACTTGTTAAGGTACAGGTCAATTTTTTGTGTCTACATTCACACATAAGGAATTCTGTAAGGAAGAGGAGGACAGAAGTTTACTAAACTCTAACAGGGAGCTAAATGATTTTGTAATAGTGGAGAGAAAAGTGGAGGAGAAATTGTTGATGTTAAACATAAAAAAGGTATTCTGGAGTGGATGGAATCTATCCAGTTATATTGAAGGAGGCAGCAAGAGAAGTTACCAAACCCTTAGCCATAATTATGAGAGCATCCTAGATTCAGGGGAGGTCCCCATGGACTGGAGATGTGCAAATGTATCCCCAATTCACAAATGGGGTTTAAAGGGTGATACAAATAATTATAGAGCTGTTTAACTTCTGTTTCGAGGAAAATAATGGAGTCACTAGTTAAAGAAGTGATGCCGGATCACCTAGACAAGACTGCAGTAATACTTCAGAGACAGCACGGGTTTGTTAAGGGGTAGTCTTGTCTGACCAATTTAATTGGATACTACGATGTGGTCACAAAGAAACTGGATGCAAAAAATAATTTTGATATCATATACAGGCAACCTCCATATAACATGGTACTTCTGAAACACGGTTTCGCTCTAACATGGTTTGAGAATTGCGGGAAATCTTGCATAACACTGTATTTTTGAGCTTTTGTGCTGGGAAAATGCTGCTATTATGTTAGATGCAATTTTCAAAGTTTCCATTCCTTTTTGGGAATTCCTGCTGTTGACTCGCTAGTCATTATCGCCTTTGTGATATTTTTCTAAAGCATATTTCTGGAGGTCACTACCATAAAACAATAAAAAAAATTTGCAGTTTCTGGTTTATTGGTCTTTTCTGTTAGTGTAATCAATTATAAATGGAGTAGTAAACTCGATCTTATTGCAATTGCTATAGTACGGATAGCTGGAATTCTGTGGGTTTTCATGTTATTATGGTGAAATGTGTTTCCTCTTCCAAGAAATATTCAATCATATAAAAAACATAAATAAATTTTCAGAAACTCATTACTGTGTATCTCACTTGTGCATAGCATGTTTGTTGCAACTTGTGCGTGCCATGTCTTTGTTATTAATTGCTTATCATTTTTGCTGTTTTAAATTTTACAAAAAAAAAAAAAAAAAAAAAAAAAAAGTCAGTGAACAGAAATATCAGTTAGTTAGTATGTACATATTAGAGTACATATTAATTAAGCTATGTACATCAGCTTAAATTTATTTTTATTTTGCTAACTGGAAAATATTCTTCCAATTTTCACATATCATTTAACTTTGTTAATTGGTAAGGTAATAAAGTTAAATTTGTGCTTTATATCTAAGCAGGGGTCCACTATATTTTGTTGGGAGATCCCTGGGTTAGATTCTGTGCTATTGAATTTGTGCTTGCTTGACACTATAAAAAATTGTGACTTCAAAGCATGCAGTTCGTGCAGTTAAGGATGCTCTCATAACTATGAGAGCATCCTTAACTGCATTTTTTTTTTTTTTTTTTTTTTTTTATGTAAACCCCAAACACGAGATGTATTAGAACCTATAGTACTTAGTATCGTGCTTGGGTTGGAGGTTGAGAAGACAAAAGAAGATATTTGTTGACATTGGACTTGAACTTCTGTAGACTATAATTTTCAGGAAATACGTATGAAGGAAGGTTGTTCCAGAAAATGGCAGTTGAATGAATAAACGAGGAAGATGAAAAGTTGGTTCTGTGAGTTTGAAGTTGGACAGTAAATGGATATTGGCTGGTGGCGGCACGTGTTCGGACTGTTTTGAAAGAGAGAGCGGGAATTATAGAAGACAATTCAGAAGAACAGTGCCCATGGAAGTATCTGTAGAAGAGGCATGCAGCAGAAACAGTACGTCTATGAGACAGCGAGTGGAGAGACTCTTTTAGAGATGAATCATTAATTAACCTAACTGCCCTCTTCTGAATGGAATCAAGAAGCCTGAGACAGGTTTTGGGGGCACCACCCCACATGTGGGAACAATATTCCATGGTAGGGCAGATTTTAACTTCTATTTCGAGGAAAATAATGGAGTCACTAGTTAAAGAAGTGATGCCGGATCACCTAGACAAGACTGCAGTAATACTTCAGACACAGCATGGGTTTGTTAAGGGGAAGTCTTGTCTGACCAATTTAATTGGATACTACGATGTGGTCACAAAGGAACTGGATGCAAAAAATAATTTTGATATCATATACAGGCAACCCCCATATAACACGGTACTTCTGAAACACGGTTTCACTCTAACACGATTGACAAACTGCGGCAATCCTCATGCAACATAATACTTATATAACACGGTTTCGCTCTAACATGGTTTGAGAATTGCGGGAAATCTTGCATACCACTGTATTTTTGAGCTTTTGTTCTGGGAAAATGCTGCTATTATGTTAGATGCAATTTTCAAAGTTTCCATTCCTTTTTGGGAATTCCTGCTGTTGACTCGCTAGTCGTTATCGCCTTTGTGATATTTTTCTAAAGCATATTTCTGGAGGTCACTACCATAAAACAATAAAAAAAATTTGCAGTTTCTGGTTTATTGGTCTTTTCTGTTAGTGTAATCAATTATAAACGGAGTAGTTTATAATTGAAAGAAAAGCTATTTGGAAGAAAAGTAACGCTGAGAGCGAAAGAGAAAACCACGTTTTTTACATGCAGAGGAAGCAATATTTATATTGTGCTTGTGCCAAGAGAGATTAGAAGCCAGGGTAATCCCCAAAAGAGATATATCATTTTGCCTAGAAATCGGAGTGTCACTAAAGATAAGCATAGGAGCAGAAGAATCCTTTTTCCGAGATAAAAGACAAGACTGAGTTTTAGAAGGGTTGAAATCAACTAGGTTGTCTTTGCCCCACTGGAGAATTACCTGAAGATCGGCATTTAAGGAATTGGTAGCAGTTTTTCGAGAAGTTGAAGCTGATTGAGCAGGACAAGGTTTCTCAAAATGAAAAGTGGAATGCAATTTGCTATCATCGGCAAAACTACGGATAGAATTCCCAGTCAATGGAAGAAGGTCATTAATATACAAGAGGAAAAGAGTGGGGGAAAGAGGCATTAGTGGAGAAGTTAGAAGACAGAGAGCTATCTACCATCACCCTCAGTGAGCAATCAGAGAGGAAACTGGATAACCAATTACTAAAAACAGTTGGCAAACCATAAGATGGAAGCTTGTTTAGAAGACCTTTATGCCAAACACGATTGAAAGCCTTTGAGATGTCAAGAGCAACTACTTGTGTTTTACCGAACCTTTCCATTGAATTAGTCCATAAATGGGTAACGTAAGCCAGAATATCACCAGTGGATCGACAATGATGGAATCCATACTGGTGATCGTTGATCAGACGGAAGGTTTCTAGGTAGTTTAAGAGTTGGCAGTTAATTGATTTCTCCATTACTTTAGAAAGAGTAGAAGTAATTGAAATGGGACGATAATTGGATGGGAGGGATTTGTCGCCCTTTTTAGGAACTGGCTGGATATGAGCAAATTTCCAAGCAGAAGGAAAAACACCTTTGGAATAAGAAAGTGAAAAAAGGTGGCAAAGAATAGGAGTAAGTTCAGGAGCACAGGTTTTGAGAACAAATGGAGAAATACCATTGGGACCTGGAGCTTTCTTAGCATCAAAATTCGTCAAATTCCTTCTGACATCCTTTTGATGGAAGACCGCAGGAGGCATTGAATGGAGCGTGTTGGGAATGGTGGGAGGTGTTTTACCAAGATCATTAATACATGAGCTGGAAGAAAAATGGGATACCAGGAGGTCAGCTTTATCCTTGGCTGAAGTGACAACAGAACCATCTGGTTTGGACAGAGGTGGGAGCAGAGATGGGCAAAAGTGGCAGCCAATAGTTTTGGCAAGAGACCAGAATGCTCGGCTACCATTAAGGCAAGAAGCACATTTTTTACTCTTAGCCTGTTCAAACTCTAGTTTGGACTGATTAATAACTGCTTTACAATTGTTGCGAGCTTTGGTGTAGGCAGAAAATGAAACTGAAGAATTAGAAACAAGCCAATTACGATATGCAACATTCTTCTCTTGAACAGCCTTAGCACATTTATTGGAAAAACCAAGGTTTAGATAAAGGACGAGATTTTAAAGTGGAGTGTGGGATAAAGGATTCCATTCCTGCAAGAATAATTTCACTGACACGATCTGAGCAAACGTTGACATCAGAAGTTTTGAAACAGTAATCCAACCAAGGAAAAGAAGAAAAGAAGTCTCGCAGGTCATCCCATTTTGCATTCTTGTAATGCCAAACGACAGGGAATAGCCACGAGATAAAGGTTCAATTGGAGAAGAGACAATCACCAAGTTGTGATCTGAAGTGCCTAAAGGACCTCTCACTTCCACCGTGTACTTAGAAGGGTTGTTTGTGAGAAAAAGATCAAACGTATTAGCTGTATGATTAGGACTGTCCGGTATTCTTGTAGGTAAATGAGCAATCTGTGCAAGGTCATTAATAATTGCAAAAGCCTTAGCATCTCGACCAGCTGGGTCGGTGTGACTAGAAAACGGAAGGCAGCTGGTGTTGTGAGCATTAAAATCACCAAGGAAAATTTCCTCACTGTTAGGAAAGTTGGACTGGAGAAAGTCAAGTTGCAAAGAGAGGAAGTCAAAGAGCTCCAAGTGATTAGTGGAGTTGGGAGAACAGTAGAGACAACAGATGAATTTGAAACAATGAGGCGGAGAGATTTTAAGCCAGAACACCGTTTTAGAGCTGTACCCACGAAATGTAAGGAATATTGGATCTCGCCGCAATGTTCATCATAACCTCAAAAGTCATCAATCATACTGCATGATGGAAGAGTTGACCGGAACTTAGCTCTAGAGACTAAACATGGGTTCCACCGCTTCAAGCCTCCAATAAGCAAAGTGGTGGTATTGCACCGGTTGATGAGAGTCATCTACCACCTAGTACTGCCTGGTAACATAGAGGGGAGGCGTTCCTCCAATGTGGTGTGGGTGCCACACCTCGACCCCTGCTTATGTTGGTTCACACCTGGGAGGTCACCCACCATGTACTTGTGCATGGAGGTTATATCCAGGATTACTAACAGTCCCACCATCGTGAAGGTGCAAGCAGAGGATTTGGCTGTCACAGACCATCCGGACTTCGCCGAAATTGGGTCCACTCGACTTGAGTTTAACCTGAATATCAGTTCTATCTGCATTTTAGACTCCCAGGTAGCAAGTTCAGCTTGTCTGGCATATCTGAGAGAATGTCTGTGACAACCTCAAGGGCCAAAGATATAGAATAGTTATAGAATAGATGTGCGGAAATTTGCCTTTGGCTAGTAGGTAGTTGATTGCTGGAACAAACTTGTACTTGTCATTGTGGAAATTGATAGTTTAAATAAATTCAAGGAGGAACTGGACAAACTTTTAGAGAGAATGGATGTGTGAAATTTTTTTTTTCTTGCATCACATGCCTGTACTACTACAATCTCACTTACAGTATATAATCATGGCTCCAGAAAACTGATGAAAAGATGAAGCATGCATCTGAGTGCTGTGCAGAAATTAAAGCTGCTAGGGAAGTTAGACCCAGATGAGTCTGCTTCCCACATCCATGAGGAATATATATGAAGAAAGAAACTTAGCAGATATTCTAAAATGCAAGACTAAGTTTAAAGAGTTTTTATCAACGTAATTTACAATTTTGGCTGTTTAACTGACTGAAGTCTTCTCAGGTCATGGAAAATTAACTTCTCATCATCATCATCAGCCATTTTCAATCCCCTGCAGGATGAAGGCCTCTCCAGCAACTTTTCAGTTCCTTCTGTTTTGAGCACTGGCCATCCATTTACTACCCACAAACTCATGAATTTCATCTATCCATCTCTGCCTTTGTCTTCCAGGTTTTCTTTTAGCTCCTCTTGGATACCATTCTGTTATTTTCTTAGCCCATCTGTCATCATGTCTTCGAGCTATGTGTCCTGCCCAAGACCATTTTAGTTCTTTAGTTTTGATAAGAATGTCCTTTACTTGAGTTTGCTGCCTAATCCATGTGTTGCTCTTCTTATCTAACAGCCTGATTCCCAATATAATTCGTTCCATTCTTCGCCATGTAGTTCTCAGCTTCTCTTCCATTCTTTTGGTGAGGGCCCAAGTTTCACTTCCATAAGTCATGGTGGGGAGTATACATTGGTTCATTATTTTACGTTTCAGACAAACTGGCATATTGCTCTTCAGTATGTGACTATATTTCCTGAATGCTATCCATCCAAAATTTATCCTTCTCTTGACTTCTAGCCATTTATCATTATTACAGCTAATAACTTGTCCCAGATAAGTATATGACTCCACCTTTTCAATTACTGCTCCTACAATCATTATATCCCTTTCTGTGGCATACTTGTTCATCATTACTTTTGTTTTAGCCATATTCATCTTTAGTCCAAAATTCTTATTAACTGTGCATAACTGATTAAGATTTTCCTCTAATTCTTTGGGATCGTGGCTTATGACCACAATGTCATCTGCAAATCGTAAATGGTTTAGGTACTCTCCGTTCACACTGACTCCTTTCTGCGACCAGTCTAATCTTCTGAAAGCTTCCTCGAGGGCAGCAGTAAACAGCTTCGGAGATATTGTGTCTCCTTGTCGAACTCCTTTTTCGATTTTAAATTTCCTACTGTCTTTGTCTAGTCTAATAAAGGAGGTGGCATTTTCATATATATTCTTCAAAATCATAATATGTGGGGTATGTATGCCTTGTCTTTCCAGTGCTCGAAACACTGCCTTATGCTGTATGGAGTCAAATGCCTTTTCATAATCCACAAATGCCAGGCATAATGGTGTTTTATATTTATTTGCTTTCTCCATTAGCTGTGACATTACGTGAAGGTGATCCATAGTTGAGAATCCTGTCCTAAAGCCAGCTTGCTCTTTCGGTTGATTCTCATCAAGTATTCTTTCTAATCTGTTAGTAATGACCCTTGTGAACAACTTGTAGATGTGGGATAACAAGCTAATTGGTCTATAATTTCCAATTTCTAATTTATCTCCTTTCTTATGCAGCAAAATTATGATTGCATTATTCCACTGCTTAGGCATCACACCTTTTCGAATGCACTTTGTGAAGAGCCTTGCCAGTTTTTGTGTTATGTCTCTTCCTCCCAATTTTAACAACTCCACAGTAACTTCATCTTCCCCCGGGGCTTTCTGATTCTTCATTTTCTTCAATGCATGTTCTACCTCATCAGGAAGAATATCGGGTATGTCGTATGTGTTGCTACTTTGCAATCCATCTTCCCCACTGCTGGCATCATTCCCTTGTTCCTTGTATAATTCTCTATAGTAGTCTTCTGCTATTTGAATTATGCCTTCTCTGCTGTTTATAAGTACACCCTCGCTATTCTTCAGTTTCAGTATCATTTGTCTTTCTGTATTACTGCTGATTTAAATCCTTTGTTTTCCCTTAATGCTTGTTCACTTTTCTTGTGTTAAATCTTCTTATGTCCTCTGTGAGTCTCTTTCTAATGGCTTGGCATAACTCAGTATACTCAATTTTCTCCTTGTCAGTGTTTATCTTTTCATTTTTCGCCTTCGGTTCATCATAACAAGTATTTCTTGACAAATTTTTTCTTCTTTGGATTTCTTTTTCCCTATAGGTTTCGTGGGCTTTATCACTTTCAGAAAGTTATAATATTCCTCGTCGATATCTTGGTCCTGAGCAGTCTGCAGAAGCTCAAACTTGTTCTTAAGTTCCAGTACATACTGCTTTTTCTCCTCTTCTGTTATCTCAAAGACCTTTGTATTATTTACTCGAGTCAGTTTTTTCCTTTCCTTTCCTACATCTATATCAAGTGTACATCTTACCATTCTGTGATCACTTCCAACATTTACCTTATTCAGGACGGTAACATCATTCACAATATATCTTCTGTTAGTGAGGATGAAGTCGATTTCATTAGTTGTTAATCCATTTGGACTCTTCCATGTCCACTTTCTGTTCACCCTTTTCTTGAAAAAAGTGTTCATTACTGACAGTCCTCGAGATTCTGCAAATTCCATAAGTCTTTCACCTCTTTCATTTCTTTCACCAATTCCAAAATTTCCTATAGTTCCCCTTTCTGCGCTGTTTTGTCTTTTTCCAACCTTAGCATTGAAGTCCGCCATAATAATAGTGTAGTGGGTTTTCTGCTCATCTAGAAGACTCTCAATTTCGGTGTACATTTCTTCAACCTCTTAATCATCATGGCTTGATGTTGGTGCATAAATCATTATAATCTTTAGCTTGTACCGCTTAGAAATCTTGAGTATTAGTCTTGACACCTTTGGTGATGTACTTTTGAATTCCAAAATGTTGTTTTTAAAATCTTTATGGACCAGAAACCCAACTCCACCTTCACTCCTTTCACTGTTTCCATTGGTGTACAGCAGATTTCCACTTGATAAACTTATAAGTGATTCATTTCTTCTTGTTTCAGCCAAACCGATGATATTCCAATTCACATTTTCTAATTCCTTTTCCAGCTCTAATATCCTGTCTTCACCGATGAGTGATCTTACGTTAAAACAGGCCAAGTTCAGTTTCCGTGCATGACAGCCTGGTCGTACCCAGAGATTCTTAGCACCCTCTGCTTCCACTCTGATCCTCTCGCTGCCGTAAGAGGGAGAGTGAAAGCTGCTGGGGACTGAGGGCCATTTGTTTTGTTGTGCTGTCATATGCTGGAGGGTTTGGTCTTTTTCTCTTCACGCTGACCAGGCGTCTTGAAGAGAACCACTCTACACGTTTGTTGCCACCTAAGTGATGTAACAGGGTTTACCATCGAAAAGGTGTGCATGAGTGGATTTTAGGGAGGCAGGCCAACTGGACTTCTCCTAAATCTTCTGTAATAGAGAGATATTGGATCCATCAGTGTTTTAGGCTGAGTGTCTGATAACACACAGGATACCTGTTCCTCTCTTAGCCCCTCTAACTTCTACTATGTATCAACAAGAAAGTCAAGTTTGTTTGTTTTTGTAGTTTAACTTTATTTCAGTGCTTTTAACACATACATATACCAAATGACTGTGTAAATTTTCAATTAAACGGAAATACAAACAGTCTCAAAAAAAACCCCCAAAAAAAAAAAAAAAAAAAAAACCCACTCTTTTGATTTAATGGACCACACCTATTAATTCATAAAATTGAGAGTTTACTGTACTGCATCAAAATAATGACTGCAGATTGATTTAGATTCAAATTTGCACTTTCCTTTAATGGTATAACAACTATATAATGGTTGTACAAATTCATCAGGAAACATTCATCTGATTCAAAGCTTAAATTATTAATGTAATTTTTCATCAGGTCTCTCCCAAAACTCCCCTCCCAACATTCTCTCCTCCTTGAGTTGAGACTTGAGTGCTTTGCACTCACTGCATTGTTTCTTTGTATGGACTTGTGTGTGGCCAATTAGGTTACCATTTGTTTAAAAATAGCTATGATTAAGAGAATGGTATATTATTTTCACAATGATTTAATATTACTGACCCAAGAAAAAAATTAATAAGAAATATTTGCAGGTAGCCATATTATGAGTTCTAAAAGTCAGTCTGCAAAGATGCTCTAAGTCTCCATTTGTTATTACAATTTATAATTAGGGGAAAAAAAGCAGCTGATAATTATGAATATATTTTATTTTTAGTGTTTAGAATATACTTATTTTTTACAATACTTGCATTTATTTTGTACTTATGCTTACAGTACTACTGACCAAGAAAAATGAAACCTAATCATAAATGTTCATATATGGCCATATTAGAATCATCAAAAATGTGTGGTTTTAAAAACACCTGTATAATTGCTCAGATAATGAATATATTTATTTATTTTTTAAAAACTAGTTATATTATGAATATGATATTTTATTTTTATAGATGTCAGAATTTTTTTGGAACGAATTAAAAAAAAGAAGCAAATTTAATGAGAAATATCATAAATGCGTGTGCTATAAGCATTTAAAGACTTGGGAGGCTCAATACATGTATGTGCCTATTCATATTACAGAATTCAATATGCAGAACAATAGGTTAAATAAATAAATAGAGTCTCATGATACCCAAGGCCAAAAATATGTCAATACAATAAAAATTATAAAAAAAATAAATAAAAATAACCAATAAATTATAGAGATTAGTACAGTTTAAAATAATAATCAAATACAGCGGATTCTGGTTATTTGGGCCACTGATTAATCGGGGCAGCCATTTATTTGGGACAAATCTTAAAGAACAGAACCCAATCAAGAAAATAGCCAGGGTTTACTTTGCTTAATTGGGACAACATGCCGTTTAATCGGGGCAGGAGACTGCAGCACTTGAGGTTACCCTACGATTGTCTCCGACCATACCACATGGTTCGGTCGGATTTCTGGAGGTCACAACCATAAAACAATAAAAACAATTAGCAGGCCCCATTTTAATAGGTTTATCTGTTAGTGCTTCGATCATATAAAAAAATTAATTTTCAGAATCTGCTCTTCATTGTTATTTTTTAAGCTTCGTAACTTGTAACTCCGTTCTCACTTGCACGTATCGTGTTACTTGTGATTTGTGTATGCCGTGTTCTCTGTTATTGATTGCTTATATTTTTTACTGTTTTAAATTTTAACCCCCACCCACATATGTCAGTGAATAGAAATGTCAACTAGTTAGTATGTACAGATTACAGTACGTATTAATTAAGCTATGCACGTAAGTGTAAATTTCTTTTTCTTTATCTAAACCTGTGGAAAATATTCTTCGGATTTTCATGTATCATTTAATTTTTTAATTGGTAACGTAATAAAGTGTAAATTTGTACTTAATACAGTATATCTTTACTTTTATTGCGTGTGCATAATATTTCTCCTGTTTTCACTAATTACAATTGCTGTTTAATAGAATTAAACTTTAATTCACAAACATGATCGCAATGACCGGCGCTTACTACATATCGTATAGTGAACGGTACTTTACTATGGTGAGTCCATCGTAACGTGATTTGATCGTACAGAAGAATCAATCGTAAAGCTGTATTTTTAACTATTTACGTGAAACTTCGCATAATTGGGGCAGCCGCTTAATTGGGCCAAAATGCACTAGTCCCAATGTGTCCCAAATAGCCGGAATTGACTGCATTACTTACTTTATCTGCAATTTCTCCACCTGGCACTGTAGCATTAACAGTCATGGATACAATGCATCGAACTACGCTAACAACAGCATTCATGCCAACCTAAAAGTGAAAGAAGAAAAAAAAACTCAGTTCAATAACTGTAATCACAATATGCTTTTAAAAAGAAAAAGTTCTTAAACTTTTTTCATGGCTCAAAGTGGTTATTTTGTTTTTTGTTATTTGGTTTTTAGGAGCATTAGCAACTAAGGCCATATTGCTCCGGTGCGGTGGTCATTCCCTGACCTTTCCGCATCCTCCGTATTTGGTGGTGACGGGCTCGAACCCCGGTCTAATCAAGAAGCGTGTGCTACGCACTGCTGCTCCTTCCCACCTGGCTACGGAGGCGCCGGCTCAAAGCGGTGAAAATATCACTGGGATCCAAGTCCAGGTGGTAAGGAGGACAACTCACGATTTTCCAGACCAAGGTTACAAGTGCCACTGTTGACAGAGTTGTGGTACACATTATCTGTTGTCACATAGTAGGAAGATCTGTTTTGACAGTCTCCCCAGTCTTTTTTTTATCAGCTGACTGCTGGGTCTTCAATTTTTCTGGGTGGCAGGAAGTCTTTGCAGCACCACTTCATGCTTAACTGTTTTCAGAAGTAAAGTGGTGCACTTATATCAAGTTAATGTAGTACAGTAGGCCCTCATCATAATGCAGTTCACTTTATGCTGATTCACTATAATGGTATCACACCTCACTATAACGCTCTTTTACCAGTGTACAGATTGAATTTTTGGCATATTTAATGAAAACATTTCATCTGATGTAGTCGATAGCATGAGAATGAATAGCAAAACAGCATTAAAATGTTTCCCATGGCAACTTGACAAATTTTCCCACGCTCGGTAAAATTTTCTCCCACGCTAATTTTATTGCAGTCCAGTGACTTGTTACATAATTCCGAGATCAACATTTGAAAAAACGATCCAGTTAAGGAATATGCAGTACTGCTTGTAATATTTGTGTTACATGCATTTATCCAAAGTCTAGCCATGACTCAGTACAGTATTAGACATAGTCTGTAATAGACAGTTTACTCGAAAATTGTATCGTAATTAATGCAATGCAGTTACATTTCCGAGGAATTAATAATGGTGGATAAGAATGAAAAAGCAACAATGTCTGGATGTGGCATGAAGACTACAAAAGTAATAAAAAGATTGAGTTTGAAAATTAAATTAGACGTTTTGAAGTGAATTGATTCTGGCCAGTGACAAATGGATGTGTGCAATAATTTAGGACTGGCAGGTTCAACTGTAAGAACAATTATAAAAAATAAAAAATTAATTTTAGAAGCAGGAAAGACAGCTGTTCCACTGCAGGCAACTAAATTGACCAGGGCCAGGCTGGCTATTATGATTGAAATGAAGAGACTTCTAAATAATTTTATTGAAGATAATATCCAACGCAGAATTCCATTAATTTTAAAGAAAATGTGATTAGCCTATATAAGAAAGCTCACCTCGAAAAAATGTGGAACCATTTAATGCTAGTAAGGACTGGTTAGATAGATTTAAAAAGTGCTATAACCTATATGACATAGCAACCCAGGAAGAAGCTGCAAGAGAGGAGCGAAAACTTTCAAAAAAGAACTTATTAAAATTATTGAAGAGGGGTGTTACACTGCTCAATAAGTTTTTAACACAGATGAAAGAGGACTTTTTTGGAAATGAATGTTTGAAAGAAGTTTCATATCAAAAGAAGAAAAAAACATGCCAGGCTTCAAAGCGGCGAAGGATCGGTTGATTTTATTGTTGTGTGGTAATGCTGTGGGGGATTTAAAATCAAAACCCCTTTTAGTTTACCATTTCAAAAATCCAATGGCTCTTAAAGGTTTCACTAAATCAAACCTACCTGCAATTTGGAAGGCTAATAAAGAAGCTTGGGTAACCAGCCCTCTTTTCATTGATTGGTACTCTCAATTTCTCTGTCCTGCAGTGGAAAGGTATTGTGCGAAAAACAACCTTGATTACAAAGAAATTCTGATCATGGACAACATGCCAAGACATCCAAGCAAAGAGAGCTTAGAAGACTTGAACAATCATAAAAATATTTTACATGCCTCCAAACACTACATCTCTGATCCAACCAATAGATGAAGATGTTATTTCCACATTTAAAGCTTACTACCTAAGGAACATCTTTTCCCAAGATATTAAAGCCATCAACACTGGTGAAAATGTACCAAGCCTAAAGGAGTTTTGGAAATCTTACAACGTTAAAATTGCCATCTACAACATTTCAAGTGCCTGGGATGAAGTGATTCAGAATACCATGAATGGAGTGTGGATGAAAGTTTGGAAGGATTGCATACAGGATTCCCAAGAACCTGATAATTTGGATAAAGATTTTAAAGTGCAAACTGTTGAGCTCAGAAAATAAGCAGAATTACATGAAATTGATGATGACGATGTACAAGAGATCAACAACAACAGGGATGGCCCCTTTAATGAAGAACTCATGGAAATGACAAAAGAACAAGTGTTGCAATTGAGGGAGAAGATGATCAAGATTTTTTTTTTTTTTTTTTTTATGAAAACCCCAAACACAAGAGGTATTAGAACCTATAGTACTTAGTACCGTGCATGGGTTGGAGGTTGGGAAGATGAAAGAAAATATTTGTTGACATTAGACTTGAACTTCTGTACACTGCAATTTTCAGGAAATAAGTAAGAAGGAAGGTTGTTCCAGAAAAAGGCAGTTGAATGAATAAACAAGGAAGATGAAAAGTTGGTTCTGTGAGTTTAAAGTTGGACAGTATATGGATGTTGGCTGGTGGTGGCAAATGTTCAGATTGCTTTGAAAGAGAGAGCAAGAATTATAGAAGCCAATTCAGAAGAGCAGTGCCCATGGAAGTATCTGTAGAAAGGGCATGCAGCAGAAACAGAATGTCTATGAGACAGAGAGTGCAGAAATTCTGTAGAGATGAGTCATTAATTAACCTAATTGCCCTCTTCTGAATGGAATCTAGAAGCCTGAGAGAGGTTTTGGGAGCACTGCCCCCAGATGTGGGAACAATATTCCACGGTAGAGTGGATTTGCGATTGGTACAGAGTGAACAGCTGTTTGGAAGAAAAGTAACGCTGAGAGCGAAAGAAAAAACCAAGTTTTTTAGATGCAGAGAGAGCAATATTTGTAATGTGCTTGTGCCAAAAGAGATAAGAAGTCAAGGTAATCCCCAAAAGAGATATATCATTTTGCCTACAAATCAGAGTGTCACCAAAGATAAGCACAGGAGCAGAAGAATCCCTTTTGCGAGATATAAGACAGGACTGAGTTTTAGAAGGATTAAAATCAATTAAAATTGTCTTTGCCCCACTGGAGAATTACCTGGAGATCGGCATTTAAGGAATTGGTAGCGGATATTCGAGAAGTTGAAACTGATTAGGCGAGGTTTCTCATATTGGAAAGTAGAATGCAGTGTGCTATCATCAGTAAAACTATGGACAGGATTTCCGGTCAATCGAAGAAGGTCATTAATATAAAAGAAGAAAAGAGTGGCGGGAAAGAACTGAACCTTGGGGGCCACCAGCATTAGTGGAGAAGTTAGAAGACAGAGAGCCATCTACTATCACTCTCAGTGAGCGGTCAGAGAGAAAAATGGATAACCAATTACAAAAAACAGCTGGCAAACCATAAGATGGAAGCTTGTTTAGAAGACCTTTATACCAAACACGATCGAAAGCCTTTGAGATGTCAAGAGCAACCGCTTGTGTTTCACAGAACTTTTCCATTGAATTTTTCCATAAATGGGTAACATAAGCCAGAATATCACCAGTGGATCGACACTGATGGAATCCATACTGGCGATCGTTGATCAGACTGAAGGTTTCTAGATAGTTTAAGAGTTGGTGGTTAATTGATTTCTCCATTACTTTAGAAAGAGTAGAAGTAATTGCAATGGGACAATAATTGGATGGGAGCAATTTGTCACCCTTTTTAGGAACTGGCTGAATATCAGCAAATTTCCAAGCAGAAGGAAAAACACCTTTGGAATAAGAAAGTGAAAAAAGGCGGCAAAGAACAGGAATAAGTTCAGGAGCACATGTTTTCAGAACAAGTGGAGAAATACCATCAGGACCTGGAGCTTTCTTAGCATCAAGATTCGTCAAAATCCTCCGGACAGCATTTTGATGGAAGACCACAGGAGGCATTGAATGGAGTGTGTTGGGAATGGTGGGAGGTGTTTTACCAAGATCATTAATACATGAGTTGGAAGAAAAATGGGATGCTAGCGGGTCGGCTTTATTCTTGGTTGAAGCGACATAGAACCAACTGGTTTTGACAAAGATGGGAGCAGAGATGGGCAAAAGTTGCAGCCAATAGCTTTGGTAAGAGACCAGAATGCTTGGCTACCATTAGGGCAAGAAGCAAGTTTTCTACTCTTAGCCTGTTCAAAATCTAGTTTGGACTGATTTATAATTGCTTTACAACTGTTGCGAGCTTTGGTGTAGGCAGAAAATGAAACTGAAGAATTGGAAACAAGCAAATTATGATATACAACATTCTTCTCTTCAACAGCCTTAGCACATTTATTGGAAAACCAAGTTTTAGATAAATGATGAGATTTTAAAATGGAGTGTGGAATAAAAGATTCCATTCCTACAAGAATAATTTCACTGACATGATCTGAGCAAATGTTGCTCAGATCATGTCGGAGGTGTTTTACCAAGATCATTAATACTTTGTACATCAGTTGGAAGAAAAATCAGATGCTAGAAGATCAGTTTTATCCTTGGCTGAAGTGACAATAGAACTATCTGGATTTAACAGAGGTGGGAGCAGAGATGGGCAAAAGTTGCGGTCAATATTCTGGTCTCTTGCTCTTGCTTTGGCAAGAGACCAGAATGCTCGGCTACCATTAGGGCAAGAAGCAAGTTTTTTACTCTTAGCCTGTTCAAAATTTAGTTTGGACTGATTAATAACTGCTTTACAATTGTTGTGAGCTCTTGTGTAGGCAGAAAATGAAACTGAAGAATTGGAAGCAAGCCAATTACAATATGCAACATTCTTCTCTTGAACAGCCTTAGCACATTTATTGGAAAAACAAAGTTTATATAAAGAATGAGATTTTAAAGTGGAGTGTGGATAGGTTGGTGGGTTGTTTTAGGATATTATGGCACATTAGCATCTAAGGCTATAATGCGCCAAGTCAAAAAGGTGTAAAATATAAAAGTATAATATAATTGCTTATCTATTATTGTGAAAGAGTATACGATATAAAAAGTTTATAAAGCATAAAATGATAAAAACATTCTAGATAAAGTTATTTAGATTAATAAGTTGTAAAAACTTAAATATAGCTAACATGTCATTGCCCGATAAAATCTGTCCGAGTGTATAAGGCTCAGACAGATGGCTAAAACATAAACGATGGTCATTATAAAAACACGGAAATTCAATTAAAATATGATGGACTGTTAAAATGGTGTCACAATTTCTACACATATGATGGTCGTCTTCCCTCAGTAGATAGCAATGTGTCAAGTGATAATGTCATCTGCCCTCAGTAGATAGCAATGTGTCAAGTGATGATGTCCTATGCAGAGCTGAGATAGAACAATTTCCTCTTTACGGTTGTTGCGCAGACTAGACTGCCAATGTTCAATTACAGGCTTAATCTCATATAACTTGTTTGCAGCCTGTCCATGCTATGAGTGTTGCCATTGGGATACAAGTTTCTTTTGAATTACTTGCCTGTAGTCTGTATTGAGGACTAACAGGCAAGAGTTGAAGAGGTTCACTGATTTGGCTGCAGTGTCTGCCAAATCATTTCCTGAGATCCCAATGTGGCCTGGGATCCAGCAGAAATGAACATCAAATTCATATTGTGAAAGGAAGCGCAGCTTCTGCTGTATCCAGGTCAGGACAGGGTGAAGGTTGAACCTCATTGATGATAAAGCCTGCAATGAACTCAGAGAACTGGTACATATAATATATTTTTTGTGGTGGGTGGTTTGTATATGATCCAAGGCTAGCTCAACTGCGGTTGGAGTGTGGAATAAAGGATTCCATTCCTACAAGAATAATTTGACTAACACGATCCGAGCAAATGTTGACATCAGAAGTTTGCGTACTGTAATCCGACCAAGAAAAAGAAGAATAGAAATCATGCAGGTCATCCCATTTTGCATTCTTGTAATGCCAAAAAATACGAGGTTGGGAATAGCCATGAAATAAAGGTTCCACTGAAGAAGAAACAATCACCAAGTTGTGATCTCAGGTGCCTAAAGGACTATTCACTTCGACCATGTATTTAGAAGGGTTGTTTAGGAAGCACCTCAGATCACAACCTGATCACAATTCTAACCGTACAGTGTGTTGGCTGTATGGTTAGAATTGTCCGGCATTCTGGTAGGTAAATGAACAATCTGTGCGTGGTCATTAGTAATTGCAAAAGCCTCAGAATCTCGACCAGCTGAGTCTGTGTGACTAGAAAATGGAAGCCAGTTGGAGTTGTGAACATTAAAATCACCAAGGAAAATTACCTCACTGTTAGGAAAGTTGGACTGGAGAAAGTTAAGTTGCAAAGAAAGAAAGTCAAAGAGTTCCAAGTGATTAGTGGAGTTGGGATAATGGTAGAGACAACAGATGAATTTGACAGAATGAGTTAGAGAGATTTTAAGCCAGAAAAGATCGAAAAGAGGAGATTTCAAATTACAAGTCTCTGACAGGTAATATCGGAATGGACATATGCACAAGTACCACCTTTTAGGCCAAAGGAATCATACAGCAAATAATTTGGGCAACTGAGAGGAGAAGTGGTTGAATCAACCGATAACTGAGATTCTGTCAGAAAAAGTACATGGGGTTTGGCAGAAAGTGGAAATGGACATCAGTGAGATTAGAATTGAGACCACATGTAATTGTGAAATGAACTAGGAAGTGTTTGGGAGGTGTAAATCTTTTTGCAGGTAAGTTTGTCTATTAGTTTGACAATTCATGGTGTATTCAATAGTAAGAAAAAGTGGGAGGGGGCAGGGGGCATGCTGTATGAAGTAATGAAATTTTTGGATATGGCATACACATGGTAAGAATATACTCAGACCCTTGACATAACATGGCCTTGACAATGCCCCCTGCATATACACTAGCTGATCTGGAAGCCTCCTAGAGAGTTACCAATAGGTTCGATCTGGTGTACTAACTAGTGGCTGGCCCGCAAACTCCATTTTAGAGCTGTACCCTCGAAATGTAAGGAAGTTTGGATCCTGCCATAGTGTTCATCATAACCTCAAAAGACATCAATCATACTGCTTGTTGGAAGGGTTGACTGGAACTTAGCTCTGGAGACTAAACATGGGTTCCACCACTTCAAGCTTCCAATAAGCAAAGTGGTGGTATTGCACCAGGTCATCTACCACCTAGTATTGCCTGGTAACACAGATTGGTGGCATTCCTCCGTGTGGTGTGGGTGCCACACCTCGACCCCTGCTTACGTTGGTTCACACCTGGGTGGTCACCCACAGTGTGGTTGCGCATGGGGGTTATACCTAGAATTACTAACAGTCCCCACCATCGTGAAGGTGCAAGCAGAGGATTTGGCTGTCACAGACCGTCCGGACTTCACCAAAATTGAGTCCACTTGACTTGAGTGTTATCCGAATATCAGACGATTCACTGATAAAGTGCAAAAGGACCTGGTAAAGCTTTCAAACACTTTGAAAAAAATGTGTGATTATTTCCGGAAGAATGATCCTGACATGGAACGAAGTTCCAAGGCAATAAGAAATTTAAAGAGTGAAATGAATTCCTAAATGATTTTCTACAAGAGGAAGAGCGATGAAATACAACCCAAAATTGGCATATTTTTCATTCCAGAGAATCTAAATATCTGGATAGCCCTTTGATTCCAAAGAATCAAAGGGCTATCCAGATTAATCAATTCATGATTTTAATTGGCACTTTAACCCTATTTTTATCTGGTCCCTCAGTAACTGTAATTTTAACCCTAACTTGAAAATTGCCCACCTGAAAAAAAACTAATAATTTCTATAATTTCTACTCAATTTACATAAACAGAAGTATACTCTTTGATTTCCTACCTTTAGATTGCAGCAAAAACTATTAATTCATTCAAAAACGTATGATCATAAGTCATTTTATGAAATTATGATCGCAAAAAACAGCCTGTTCACTTTGATTATATAACGCGTCACTGCATTTGTTTGAATTTGGCATGTCATCTTGGTGCCACTGGTTAAAACAAACCAACACACACGGAGCTATAATTGACTGGTCAAGCTTACGTCATTAGCGTTACCAAGGTGATTCAAGGAGAAAATAAAAATGTAAGCAACTTTCATAGAAAACAAACATTTGAGCATCATTACTTTCGAACAATATTTTGTATTATAGCTCTGTTACAACATTTTGCTTTACTGCTTTTCGAAATTGTTGTTCGCAACAATTACAAAAGAATTGCAACAAATTGTTTTTGAAAAACAAAAATATCGTATTTCCTTTCTTCAATATGTATTGTATCTACTAGCACAAACTCAAGGAAATTCATCTATTGAAAGCCACAGCGGAAAAAGAAACAAAAAAAAAAAAAAAAAAAAAAAAAAATCTGGTGTAAAACTGACAACATTATGTGTTATGTGCATTTGACAAAAAAAAAAAAAAAAAAACACTTTGGTTTACTGTAAGTGTTTTCAGGAACAATATTCTGCATTATTGCCTTTTTTACAATATTTTACAGTTTTACTTTCTGCCAATATTTGCAATTACATAATTGTAGCCAATAATATTGGTTTGCAGGACGTTTTCTGAATGTATATTTTATCTTCTAACAAAATTTCCAGAAAATATTTCTATCATTAGCTGCATTATAAACTTTGAAAAATTATGTCGAAGGAACTTCGCATGCATCTCACCTTTTGTGCAAACGAAGTCTGTTTCATCATAGATTGCTGAAGTTGTAATAAATCAGTTTCATCAGCAGATGCCAAAGTTCTAATAAGTCTGTTTCATCACAGATGCTAAAGTTCTAATAAATCTGTTTCATCACAGATGCCGAAGTTCTAATAAATCTGTTTCAGCAGCAGATGCTGAAGTTCTAATAAGTCTGTTTCATCACAAATGCTGAAGGTCTAATAAATTAAAATCAAACAGTCCTTTGTTGTTCCAAGTAATTCCTTATGTTGTGGGTATGGAAACGGTTTTTGCTTAGAACTGATGTAAGCACTCTCCAATTTTCCCAAAGAATCATCATCTGAACACAACTTAGAAGACAAGAGGATAGGTTTATACTCCGAATGACCACAAGGTCGGAGGATATTGAAGAAAGGAAATATGATATTTTTGTTTTTCAAAACAGAAAATCAAGCTTTTTTTTTTCCATTTTTACAATATCTCTGTTACAATGTTTTGCTTTGTTGCTTTATGTAATTGCTGTAGCCAACAATATCGGTGTGCACAATGTTTCATCACAGATGCTGAAGTTGTAATAAGTCAGCTTCGTCTTAGGATGTGGAAGTTTTGATAAGTCCAATTTTTGTCTGGTGCGCATTTGATAAAAAAACCACTTTGCTTTACTGTAATTGTTTTAGGGCACAATATTTTGCATTATAGCTCTAGGTCAGCTTCATCCTAGCATTATAGCTCTAGATCAGCTTCATCCTAGGATGCCAAAGTTCTGATAAGTCCGATTTTTATCCAGTGCACATTTGATAAAAAAAACTACTTTGCTTTACTGTAATTGTTTTAGGAAACAATATTTTGCATTATAGCTCTAGGTAAATTTCATCCTAGGATGCTGAAGTTCTGATAAGTCCGATTTTTGTCCGTTGTGCATTTGATGAAAACACCACTTTGCTTTACTGTAATTGTTTTAGGGAACAATATTTTGTATTATTGTCCTATTACAATATTTTGCATTTATACTTTCTAATAATATTTTGCATTATAGCTCTGTTACAATGTTTTGCTTTGTTGCTTTGTGTAATTGCTGTAGCCAACAATATTGGTGTGCACGACGTTTCATTACAGATGCTGAAGTTAATAATTCAGCTTCATCCTAGGATGCTGAAATTCTAATAAGTCCAACTTTTGTCCGGTGCGCCTTTGATAAAAAAACAACTTTGCTTTACTGTAATTGTTTTAGGGAACAATATTTTGCAATAATCTCTCTGGAAATATTAGCAAGTGAACTGCATTATAAATTTCAAACATTGCTGTATAGCTTGTCCTTGAATGCAAATGACTATGGTTACTTTCTTTTGAGTGACTGCATGTTTTCGCCTTGTACAGCTGTTTTATTGTCAAAACTTCCTTCCAGTAAAGTCATCAGTAGTAGTCCTTTACTGTACCTAAAGTAATTCATTTTGTTGGGGGAAACGGTTTTTGCTCCTAATTGATGTAGCACTTTCAAATTTTCCCAAAGTGGATTATCTGAACACAATGTAAATTAGAAGGACAGTAAAAGATTTGATAATTGGTGCCATCAAGGCAGCATTCCGACAAACAAATTTTCTGTTTATACTCTGGGACGACTACACAGTCAAAGATGCCAAGATAGAGAGAGAATATAAGAAACAGCACCACGTTTAGCAGTCATGGGTGGATTGTGTGAAATAACCTTCCCACAGTAAAACCAAAAGAAGAGAGAGGGAGTAAATCTATTTTTCACTGGGGTATATCTTTTTATTGCAGCTCGGAACAGCATATGTATCAGAACAGTATACATTCAGGAAACTGCTGTTCTGATATAGTTCCATAAAACAATTACAAAGCAAACTGTTTTTATCAAATGCACATTGTAGTGATTAGTTTTCCCCGTTTCCAGTGTGGCTTCCAATAGACGAATTTCCTTGATTCTGTGTTAGTAGATGCAATACACATTGAACAAAGGAATATGGCCTTTTTTTCTTTTTCTAAAACTATTGTTGCGATTCTTTCTTTGTTTCTTGTGCCACAAAACAGTAGCTTGCATTTGTCTTTTTTCTTTTTGGCCTTCTCAACAGAGCTGTGTGGAGAACTGCAGAAGCGTTCACGCGCTTCACTCCCAAAATTGAAATATCTCCCTGTAAACATAGGTGCGCACTTGCTAAAACAACAAACGAATGAAGTTTCGTGTTTCATCAGCCTTAGGCAAATTAGGGTTGGGTGTAAAAATAACTGAAAAGGCTTAATAAAAAAATGCACACTTGATGTCACATTTTTGTCATTTTCACGAAATTCAATAGAAATTTTTGAAAATTGAAGTGGGAAAATCGAAGAAAACAGTTCTGGCTTCAGCTATAGCGAGTTTCAGCTGTGTCGATAGAGTAAAAATTATAGAATTTATTAGTTGAACTTTGAACTGGGTCCACTGGACCCAAGAGGACAGGAATACAACCCAAAATTGACACATTTTTCATTCCAAAGATACAAAAAGTAGACAGCCCAGGGCTATCCAGATTAATAAATTCATGATTTTAATTGGCATATTTTAAATTTAATTTTGATACAAGATGTAGCTACTTACCACTTAATTATATATGTAATATAGAATATTTTATATATACAAATTTTTGAATATTAAATATTTTGACTGACATTTGTGCATCTTTTCACTACCATTTATTATTGATTAGAAAATATCCTATAGCATAGATATGTTACCTTATGGGAATACGCCACTCGCTTAGTGCTGATTCACTCAGTGCTCTGTTTTTCGGAAATGAATTATCAGTGTTAATTTTCTGTGGACAAAGCAAAGAACTGCACCTTCTAGCTGAAGGTTAACATTTTTGGCACTGTTTCTGTACACACTTTTTTGAAATGGCTACGAATAACTGTTTCACCTGAATAACATTATACAAGGTGTTTCAAAAATGATGGTCAATAATTTAAAGGTGAAAAGTACAAACTAAAATAAGCAAAAAGTCCCAATGAACATCGGGCCACAAATGAACCGTTTTCAAGATAATGCACATTTTCTGTTGAGATCTGCCACTGACTATGGGAGCACTAGTTTAGCAAAAAAGCTGTGAATCCTTTGCTAAGGGTAGTTTTATTAAACATAAGATAATACATTTTTAATTTTTGGTTTCAACACCACAGGATTTTACAGATGTTACATGTTACAGGATGTTCTTTCTAACACCCTTTCCTAAACATCAGGTGTTATGCTTCTGGGCCTACCTGCTCGTACTCCATGTGCGAAGTGCCCATGTTTTCTAAGGCATTGATGTACCCTGATGAATGTGCATCTGTTGGGCTAACTTCGGTGGGGAAATGCTTCTTGGTACAAATGTGCAGCCTCGAGTGCACTGCCGATGCCTGACCATACATGAAGTGCATGTCCGCATACTCTTCGTTGCTGTAACCTCTTTCCATGTTGACTATCCTTTGACAAGTACTAGCATGCCTGCTACATCTCAGAGCATTGAGAGAGGGGAAATGGAGAGAATGAGCATAACCTAACCTACACAAACAAGTCAGCGGTGGATCCCAACTCTGTATAGTTCACCTTGTCAGTGGTGAATCCCAACTAGAAATGTGCAATATCTCAAAAACAATTCACTTAAGGACCCATGTTTACTAGGCTTTTTTTTTGCATATTGTAGTCTGTACAGTTCACCTTTAAATTATTGACCATCACTTTTGAAACACTCCGTATATAGCCTGGATGTGATATCATAAACTGTAATGCAATTTGAAAAATTTTTCAAAATAAATTTCCGAATGTGACAAATGATCATGCCAATGAAATTGATTATGTCACTGATTGCCTGAGCATGAGCAAGCAATCAGTGACTGATTTGTGGCTGCCTGAAACTTAAAAGGAAATGGACAGGTAAACACTCATACATGATAGGGCCTGTTCCCCATACTTTGCACATAACCTGCATTCCCTTTCACCAAAAATTTGATAATACAGTGCTATACAGTGACATTTGCAGCAACAAGTCCAATGCCATAGCATTTTCCACTTTGAAAACTAATGGAAAATTGTTTGATTTGTTTTTGTTATTTAATGAACAATATAGAAACTATTTTTTATTTTTTTCACATTAAATACTGAAATAAATATGTTTAAATGACTTATGACTAACCCAGTATATACTAGCTGTTTACAGTAAAAGGCAGAATTACATAAAATGTTAAGAAATATTTTTATTTATTATATTTATGTATGCACTCTAATTATATAACTAATAAATCAATACCTATTTCTATTAATGCACCTTCTGTTTTGAATAGATCAGCTATTTTTAATTTTAATTAACAACACCTAAAACAGTTTTATTATAATATGAAATATTTTTATGATTTTTCTTACCAAAATGTAAAAGGCCGAAAAAATTGGACTGCTGGTAGCTCTCAGTTTAAGACATGCTCGGTTAAAACGTACAATCAAGAAGATCAAAAAAAGGACATTAGGAATGATGATAATCAAGTCCCATATTCTTACACTATAAAAATAAGAAAATAAGTATTTCTTTATTAGTAATAGAACTAATAAACATAAATTTAAATGTAGTTAATCAAATTGTTTTGTTTGCTTTATGCAAAGGGAGAAAACTGTACTGTTTGTGTAATTTGTAAATTTTATTACTTTGTTATATTATTTAAAATCAAATATACAAATCTAAAATGCCACTTTCCTATATCCATCCATCAAAAAAAAAAAAAAAAAGTAACATGCAGTTTTAAAGTAAATTATGATGTATACTGTGTTCCACTTTCCCCCTTCCCCACACTAGCAGAAAAATCAACAAACAATATATATGAGACAGAGAGTGGTTATCAATGGCTGTTACTCTTCACAGAATAGTGTTATTAGTGCAGTCCCTAATGGTTTTGTGACAGGTCTGCTTACTGTTTTCAATATTTATTAATAATACTGAAGATAAAAAGGCTGGCATGGTGGCTAATGACAGGAATCAAGGTATGCATCCTCTATGACAATACATAGTTTCATCATTTCTGGTTTTGATTCCAGTCTACAACTGGAGGAATTTCTAAAGTCTCCTTCAATTGAGGCAATAGTTAGCCAATCTCAGATTGTGCAAGGATTTTCACCACGGGTTATTCCGGGTTTTTTTAACCAGCACAACATGCAAATTAGCTTGTGAACATACACATGTATGGGCATAATACATAATGGTGCAATATGACTTAAGTTGCTAATGTGCCTAAAACCAAACATCAGGGTATGCTACTGCAACAAGATTAGAGAAACTAGGCAGATGTACTAAGAAGTGGCAACAGAAGTTTAAAATTGGTAAATGCAAGGTGTTGCACATTTAGATGATAGTAACTTCAGAATAATAAACCAATTGGGTGCTACCACACTCAAAGTAGTGGAGAATGAAAAAGATCTAAGGGTAATTGTACAGTCTGACATGAAGTTCGCTGAGCAGTGCAACCGAGTTGCTAGGTTAGCTCATGGTGTTCATAGAGTGATATACAGGAATTTTCCAGTAGGGACAAAGAGGTGATTATCCTGTTATGCAAGGCAGTGGTTAGGCTGCATCCTGAGTACTGCATACAGGTCTGGAAGCCCCATTTGAGGAAGGATGTGGATCTTGGAATGGGTGCAGAGAAGAGCAAAGATTAGTCAGGATCACAAAATAGTTCTCTTATCAAGAAAAACTTCAGTTCTGTAAATTAAGCCACTTCTGCAATGCACAAAAAAGGGGAGAAATTTAAATTTAAAAAGGATGGATGCAGGATAGATGTGCAAATATTTACTTTCAGCCAGAGAACAACTGATTGTTAGAACAAACTGGTGCTGTGGAAGTGGGTAGTTAAATAAATTTAAAGAATTAAACAAATTATTAGAGGAGATGAACAAATGATATTGGTAGTGTTTTGTTTTTTTTAATTTTCCTCCCTTTTTGACTGATGCTGTATTAGTTTGCTTCCTTGCATCACATGCCACTACTAATACTAAAAAGGGTTTCTTAACTAACTGCATGGAAGACAAGAAATGTCTCAGCAAGTGGATAATGCCTTCTGTTAGTATCTTATTAATGTTAGTGTCTTTATCTTATTTTATAAAATTTCCCATTCTTTGAATGCACTAGCTAACAGAGGAGACAAGATTATCTCAGTAAAGCATAAGTTCTTTCACTGATACTATTCAAAACATTCTTCCAAATTAATCAACCCAGTACAGTGTAAATATTGTATATAAACAACAAAAAACTTTTTTTTATTTATTATTTTCTTGGTCTTTTTATTAAATACAAGTACTTGAAAATGAAATAGTACACTTCAAAACTAATAGTATTAAATTATTTCAATTAATATCTTGTGTTTTTCCAGTACAGTGCAACTCTAAAAGCTTTCCCCACCCTCATGAACCTTCACATGGGTATTTTTGATTGTTTGACACTAAAATGTTATTTGAACTTATGGCAGAGGTTGGCAAATATTAGTGGGTTGATGCTTTTCATATAATATCTAATTCTTTCTTCAGCTCATCTACGATCAAAACAGTGAAGTGATCCTTTTTTTTTGTCCCCAAAAAGAAGTCCATGAATGTTGAGTCAAGTAAGCCTGATGGCCACAAAATGAGCCACCTCTTGCTATTCCTTTCCCTCAGTGCCTGTATTAAGGATAGATAAACCAGGAAAACTGCTCGGTAAAGCAATATGTTACCTCTGCCATCCCTGCAGGAAACACTTTCTGAAAACTGGCAGATCAGATCTCAGTACAGTGCTTTGCTACATATTATACTTGGCTACAATTTATCCAGTTACAACTACAACTGGAGACAGTGAACATCTTCATTTATCTTCAGAGTGATAGTGAACATCTTCATTTATTGCATTTCACCCCTATTAAGAATTATGTACTGAAAAAAGTGGCATCATCAATTCTGACAAATTCAATTACATGACTGGATGGATGCGTAAAATGTAAGTCCATAACAGCATTGTGTATTAGTAGAATGTAAAGGGAGTGATATAACCTTCAATACTTTGTATTTTAATTTGTATACTCATAAAAGATTAGTAAATAAAGTATTTATTTACTAAATAAAGTGGATTTATGTTAAAAAACTGTGAAAAAAAAATGGTAACATTTTTTTCGCTATAATGTGGGTATTAAAGTTGTCACTTGACACCTGCTTTATATTGAAGTTACACTATAAATCCTAGCAAAAGAGCAACAACTTTTATGAACAAACCAAAAGCATTTTTTTTCTGGGCATCAACCACAATAAATTTTTTTTTTTGTCCTCGCTTTTTCCCATTATATATGGGGTCAGCGTTTTTATTGTTTTGGCATGCAATTTTTACGGCCAGATGCCCTTCCTGACGTCAACCCTCACCCTTTATCCGGGCTAGGGATATGTGGTGGTCATTCCTTGACCTTCTGCATCCTCCGTATTTGATGGTCACAGGCTTGAACCCCGGTCTAATCAAGAAGCGTGTGCTACGCACTACTGCTCCTGCCCCCCTGGCTACAGAGGCACCGCATATCTACCACAATAATGCTACTCATCTATTTTTCCAATCAGCATACGACAACAAACATAATAACTAGTGCTTCAGCACAATATACAGTTGGATAGTCTACATGACATTGCTATTGGTCCAATCTTAATGAAATTTAGGAAAGGCCTAACAGTTTATTTTAAAAGAGCCAAATATAAAATTTCGTGAAACTCCATCCACTGGGAGTTATTATATGAAGAAGGACAGACAAAGAAATAATAATTCTTAGATTTTTATTGGACTAATGTTAATGAAATTTGGGATGGCCTGACTAATTTTTCTATCATCATCATCATCAGCCATTTTCAATCCACTGCAGGATGAAGGCCTCTCCAGCAACTTTCCAGTTCCTTCTGTTTTGAGCACTGGCCATCCATTTACTACCCACAAACTCACGAATTTCATATATCCATCTCCGCCTTTGTCTTCCAGGTTTTCTTCTAGCTCCTCTTGGGTACCATTCTGTTATTTTCTTAGTCCATCTGTCATCATGTCTTCTAGTTATGTGTCCTGCCCAAGACCATTTTAGTTCTTTAGTTTTGATAAGAATGTCCTTTACTTAAGTTTGCTGCCTAATCCACAGTCTAATTACAATATAATTCGTTCCATTCTTCGCTGTGTAGTTCTCAGCTTCTCTTCCATTCTTTTGGTGAGTGCCCAAGTTTCACTTCCATAAGTCATGGTGGGGAGTATACATTTGTTCATTATTTTATGTTTCAGACAAACTGGGATATTGCTCTTCAGTATGTGACTATATTTCCTGAATGCTATCCATCCAAAATTTATTCTTCTCTTGACTTCCAGCCATTTATATTATTACAGCTAATAACTTGTCCCAGATAAGTATATGACTCCAACTTTTCAATTACTGCTCCTTCAATCATTATTTCCCTTTCTGTGGCATACTTGTTCATCATTACTTTTGTTTTAGCCATATTCATCTTTAGTCCAAAATCCTTACTAACTGTGCATAACTGATTAAGATTTTACTCTAATTTTTTGGGATCATGGCTCATGACCACAATGTCATCTGCAAATTGTAAATGGTTTAGGTACTCTCCGTTCACATTGACTCCTTTCTGCGACCCGTCTAATCTTCTGAAAGCTTCCTCGAGGGCAGCAGTAAACAGCTTCGGAGATATTGTGTCTCCTTGTCGAACTCCTTTCTCAAATTTAAATTTCCTACTGTCTTTGTCTAGTCTAATAAAGGAGGTAGCATTCTCATATATATTCTTCAAAATCATAATATGTGGGGTATCTATGCCTTGTCTTTCCAGTGCTCGAAACATTGCCTTATGCTGTATGGAGTCAAATGCCTTTTCATAATCCACAAATGCCAGGCATAATGGTGTTTTATATTTATTTGCTTTCTCCATTAGCTGTGACATTACGTGAAGGTGATCCATAGTTGAGAATCCTGTCCTAAAGCCAGCTTGCTCTTTCGGTTGATTCTCATCAAGTATTCCTTCTAATCTGTTAGTAATGACCCTTGTGAACAACTTGTAGATGTGGGATAACAAGCTAATTGGTCTATAATTTCCAATTTCTGATTTATCTCCTTTCTTATGCAGCAAAACTATGATTGCATTATTCCACTGCTTAGGCATCACACCTTTTCTAATGCACTTTGTGAAGAGCCTTGCCAGTTTTTGTGTTATGTCTCTTCCTCCCAATTTTAACAACTGTACAGTAACTTCATCTTCCCCCCAGGGCTTTTTGATTCTTCATTTGCTTCAATGCATGTTCTACCTCATCAGGAAGAATATCAGGTATGTCGTATGTGTTGCTAATTTGCAATCCATCTTCCCCACTGCTGGCATCATTCCCTCACTCCTTGTATAATTCTCTATAGTAGTCTTCTGCTATTTGAATTATGCCTTCTCTGCTGTTTATAAGTACATCCTCACTATTCTTCAGTTTCAGTATCATTTGTCTTTCTGTATTACTGCTGATTTAAATCCTTTGTTTTCCCTTAATGCTTGTTCTACTTTTCTTGTGTTAAATCTTCTTATGTCCTCTCTGTGTCTCTTTCTAATGGCTTTGCATAACTCAGTATACTACTCAATTTTCTCCTTGTCAGTGTTTATCTTGCTCTTCATTTTTTGCCTTCGGTTCATCATAACAAGTGTTTCTTGACAAATTTTTTCTTCTTTGGATTTCTTTTTCCCTATAGGTTTCTTGGGCTTTATCACTTTCAGAAAGTTATAATATTCCTCGTCAATATCTTGGTCCTGTGCAGTCTGCAGAAGCTCAAACTTGTTCTTAAGTTCTGGTACATACTGCTTTTTCTCCTCTTCTGTTATCTCAAAGACCTTTGTATTATTTACTCGAATCAGTTTTTTCCTTTCCTTCCCTACATCAAGTGTACATCTTACCATTCTGTGATCACTTCCAACATTTACCTTATTCAGGACGGTAACATCATTCAAAACATATCTTCTGTTAGTGAGGATGAAGCAGATTTCATTAGTTGTTAATCCATTTGAACTCTTCCATGTCCACTTTCTTTTTAACCCTTTTCTTGAAAAAAGTGTTCATTACTGACAATCCTTGAGATTCTGCAAATTCCACAAGTCTTTTGCCTCTTTCAATTCTTTCACCAATTCTAAAATTTCCTATAGTTCCCCTTTCTGCACTGTTTTGTCTTTTTCCAACCTTAGCATTGAAGTTCCCATAATAATAGCGTAGTGGGTTTTCTGTTCATCTAGAAGACTCTCAATTTCGGTGTACATTTCTTCAACCTCTTCGTTATCATGGCTCGATGTTGGTGCATAAATCATTATAACCTTTAGCTTGTACTTCTTAGAAACCTTGAGTATTAGTCCTGACACCCTTGGTGATGTACTTTTGAATTCCAAAATGTTGTTTTTTAAATCTTTATGGACCAGAAACCCAACTCCACCTTCACTCCTTTCACTGTTTCCATTGGTGTACAGCAGATTTCCACTTGATAAACTTATAAGTGATTCATTTCTTCTTCTTGTTTCAGCCAAACCGATGATATTCCAATTCACATTTTCTAATTCCTTTTCCAGCTCTAATATCCTGTCTTCACCGATGAGTGATCTTACGTTGTAACAGGCCAAGTTCAGTTTCCGTGCATGGCAGCCTGGTTGTACCTAGAGATTCTTAGCACCCTCTGCTTCCACTCTGATCCTCTCGCTGCCATAAGAGGGGGAGTGAAAGCCGCTGGGGACTGAGAGCCATTTGTTTTGTCGTGCTGTCATATGCTGGAGGGTTAGGTCTTTTCCTCTTCATGCTGACCAGGCGTCTTGAAGAGAACCACTCTACACATTCGCTGCCACCTAAGTGACGTAACGGGGCTTACCATCGAGAAGGTGTGCATGAGTGGATTTTAGGGAGGCAGGCCAACCAGACTTCTCCTAAATCTTCTGTAATAGAAAGATATTGGATCCATCAGTGTTTTAGGCTCAGTGTCTGATAACGCACAGGATACCTGTTCCCCTCTAAGCCCCAATTTTTCTAACAAGTCTCAAATATATAATTTTTACAAATATCCATCCATCCATTAGGAGTTGAGCTATAACAGCTAGAGGGACAGGCAGATGTGAAGACAATAGAACGAATGCTTTACGAATATATGCTAATGCACCTGAAAATGGACTAAAGTGTCATAAATTGAGAAATGGTATGTTTGTTAACATTAAACTGAAAATACATAAATCAAGAAATGACTATTTGCCCTATCATTTTTGGACAAGTTTTGAGTTAGTAAATTAGTTTTATGTTAACATCAAATTCATTAGTCCTGAAGTGTCATTGTTGAGAGTAATCATTTCAATGTATAGATAAATACATCAATAAATAATTAAAAACAATAAAAGAAACTTTAAAACAAAATTATATGATGGGCTTTATAAAAATATTATTATATTATAATTTCCTTTAAATCTATAAACCAGAAATATTATTAACTCAAAATTTAATGTGGCTTTATCTTAACAGGTTTCTTAGGTTTACTTAATTGCAAACAAATGAGTATGGGTGAAATTGGAAAAAAATTTTTTTTGGCTGATGCTGTATAAGCTTGCTTTCTTGCATCATATGCCTCTACTAATGCTAATATACTTATTTTCAATTATATTTTATTTGCTCATTTAATTTATTAATACCATAAACATTTCATTAATTAGTTGAAAACAGCATACCTTGATTCCTGGATATCTGTATATAAAATCCACTTACAAAAGGGTTGTTCTTCTTTTCCTGATGGTGGAGTAGTGGTGGTGGTGGTATTCTGACTAAATGAATCTCGTTTTTGAGGAACAACAAAAGGACTGTCTGCTATAACTAATAAAGGAGGAGAATTCCTATGCAACATTTTTAATCTCTCTGTAAGTTGAATATTTGGCAAACAAAAATGCAATTAAGTGTCAAGCCAACTTTCACAAACTGAAAAGATATATTCTGTAGAATGCTAACATGTAGTTCTTATTCAATAAGTATTTCAAGTAAGCGAAGAGCAGCCATAGAGAACAATTATTATTGTTTTCTTTGTTCAAACTGAAATAAAAAAATAAAATAAAATCATTTTAGAAAAGTTATAACTGCAGTTCTAAGCATAATATCACAAATTACGTTATAAAAACTGACCTGATCCAGCATACTGCCAGGTAAGATTTAAAGTACTGCTTTGTATATGGATTTTTTTTTAATAATACAAAACTATAGTACTAACTCCTAACATCTACCAGCCCATATTCTCAAATATCTTTTCAATAAAGTTAAATTTTCAAAAATATTTTATTAACATATTAAAGATATGAGGCAAAAAAAAAAAAAAAGAATAGAAGTTTCAGTTTAACATTCAGTGGCTAGTTTATTCATTTAACAAAAATGTAATTAAGTGTCAAGCCAACTTTCACAAACTGAAAGGATATATTCTGTAGAATGCTAACATGTAATTCTTATTCAATATTTTCTATAAGTAGCTTATAGACCTAGTCAAGCTCCTTGGTTTATTTTGAATTTAGATAGTGTGATTTTGAAAGTTAATTAATACTTAGTGTCCATAGATTTACCATTCGTAACTTGCAGCCATTGTTATACAATACAACGTATATCCCAAACTAGACAGCGTAAGGTTTATGGTAAAACTAGATAGCGAAACACGTAGCAGAGTATTAGAAATCTGTTAGCTTAGTATAGTATAGTATAGTATTATCAATTAATCAGTAAAATTTGTTAATCTTGTTAAACTTCATTGTCAATTAAATTGCACTTTTTTTAAACTAAATACATATAACTTGATAAGAGATACAGAAGTTATGTAACGAAACTCAGAGATAATACTCGATACTGAAAAAAAAAATATATATATATATAACTGCATTGGGATACAAGTTTAGAGTTATAATTTTGTATTGAAATTAAATCGAAATCATGACTCACACCACAGAGCAGCAAAGCAAAAGGCTCAAGCTAATGGGAGTGCTGTGGCTCAGGGGAGAACCGGAGGGAGGGCAGTTGTCCTCTGAATCACAGCCTTTTAAAATGTACTGCTCGATGTTTGTGGAGCAATCAGGGATGGGACATGATATTGCCAGGGGGAATGTCTCTGTGTGTGTGCCCAATGTAAGGAGTGTGAGGAAATCAGGCGACAACTCAGCATTGATATGGGCCTATATGAGAGCTTGAAGAACAGGGTGGATGCCCTTGAAGGACAGGGTGGAAGCCCTTGAAGGATCTAAATTGAAGGGCTCAACAAGCTCTCAGCTGCCCACATCAACGCCAGAGCTTCCACTTGAACATCACGCAACACAGCAGGAACTCCCCAAGGCAGAATGCGCCCACAGGAACTAGTAGTTGTCAGTGACTCTATTGTCAGGGAAACAGGGAACATATTGTGCAAAAAGGATAGGTGGAACAGGACCAGGGTATATCTACCAGGGGCAAAGGTTGATGACATACAGCAGATATCATCGTTTAAGGGCACAAAAGGTGATATTGTTGTACACATTGGCACTAATGATATTAAGAGTAGGAGACCGGCAGAATTACTTAACAAGTACAGGTAACTGTTGAAAAAAGCCAAGAATTAGAGTTGAATTTGAAAGTGTCTGCAATTCTGCCCAGAAACGATAGGAGGTAGTAAATGATGAGAGCTTTGTTGATCAATTCAGCACTGGAGAGACCGTGCAAGGCTCAAGGGGTAGAATTTTTCTCAGCCTGGTCTGTGCTTGTTAACAGGAGAGACTGCTTCTACAGGGATGGGATATACTTAAATAAGAAAGGGTGCAAGAATATTTGCTGATGCTATTAGCATTAGCAAGGGTACATGATACAAGAAAGCAAGCTTATATAGCATCAGCCAAAAAAAAAAAAAAAACACCCCCTTCTCATTTCACCCATTCACTCGCTCCAAATGTTTGTCCAGTTCTGCTTTGAATCTGTTTAAGCTATCAACATCTACAATAACAGATGGAAGTTTGTTCTAGCAATCAACCACCCGCTGGCTAAAGGCAAACTTCTGCACATCTATCCTACAACTGTCTTTCCTCAATTTGAATTTATGCCCTCTCAGGCGATTATTCTGAGCAAGAGGAAGAATCCCATCAGCATTGAGCATGCTCAAACCATTCAAGGCTTTATAGACCTCAATCAGATCACCTCACAGGTGCCTAGTCTCCAGACACTGTAATTTGCAAAACTTAAGCCTTTCTTCGTAAGAACACCCTTTGTTCCATTCACTAAATCGAGGCAGTGTTAGGTGGGTCAGAAAACTGCTAGCTTGGGGGTGGATACACGGACTAATAGATTAACAGTAGCCGCTGGCAGAGGTGAAAATGATTCTTGTACTGCTTCTATTGGAATGAGCAGCAGCCTGGAAAACAAGTTGCAGGGGATTTCAGAGACTGCTGGGAGTCGTTGCAGTACAAGTAAACACATGGGCTGTGTTAGGGTAGCTAAGAATAGGAACAGGTGCATGTATACTTGCATGTACACCAATGCTAGGAGTTTGGTAAATAAATTTGATGAATTTGAGGTGTTGGTCAAAACATCAAAGACAGATATTGTTGGGATATAAGAGACATGGTGTCACACAGATATAAGGAATGCAGAAATGGAATTTGGGGAGTACAATGTGTACAGGTTGTTGTTATTTGGTTTTTAGGAGCATTGGCAACTAAGGCCATATTGCTCCGGGAATATGCGGTGGTCATTCCCTGACCTTTCCGCATCTTCCGTATTTGGTGGTGACGGGCTCGAACCCCGGTCTAATCAAGAAGCGTGTACTACGCACTGCTGCTCCTTCCCACCTGGCTACGGAGGCGCCAATGTGTACAGGAAGGATAGACAGGACAGGAAGGGAGGAGGGGGTTATGTTATTAGTTAAGAAACACACAAAATCCAAGGAAGTACAGCCAGTCAACATGGCTGGACAGGGCAGTGTCGAGTCAGTTGGGTGTGACATAAGCACTGGGAAATCAAAATTGAGAGTAGGAGTATGTTATAGGCCTAACAACTCTGATGAGTATAATTAACAACTGTACAAGGAAATAGAGTGGATCAGTAAATCAGAGAGTCTTATAATAGGGGACTTTAATTTCCCAGATATTGACTAGAATTTGTGGGTTGGTCACACACACTAGCAAGGCTTTTTTGGATTTATTGGATGATTGTTTTCTACAGCAGCATGTTCAGGAGGCAACTAGAGGGAGTAATACTCTTGATCTGATTATCAGTAGTGATTTTTCATGAATTAAGAATCTGCAGATAAAGGAACCACTAGTTGGCAGTGATCACAGTGTGCTGAAGTGGGATTTACCCAAAGAGGTAACTACTGTACCATCGGGCCGGGCTAGCCGAGTGGGTAAAGTACATGCCCGGCAACCCAAAGGTTGCGGGTTCGATTCCCGCCTCGGGCTTGGATCAAAGTACTGCAAAAACCTTGGGAGGTGCAATATGGCCACAGAAGCCGATGCGCCAACAACTACCAAATCACTGTACCATCGGGGGTAAAGGGAAGGGTTTTTTCTTTCGTAAAGGCAACTACAGAGGTCTGAGACAGTATTTAAATTCTATACGGTGGGACCAACTGATGATGTTACCAACAGCAAATTCGAAATAGAAAGCATTCAAAGAATTGATTTTGGAAACTACTATGCTTTTCATACCAACTAAGAAATATTGTTCAAGGTTTAGGCCTAAATGGATGTCAGATGAACTAATGAGACATGTGGCAGATAAGAAAAATGCATGGGATACATATAAATTAACACGTGACACAGAAGCCTATGATAGATATAAGCGGGTCTGTAACCAAGTCACAAAGGAAGTTAGGCAGGCAAAGGCAGATTACGAGAAATCTTTGGCAAAGGATGCAAAGAAAAATAGCAAAGAGTTCTTTATTATATAAACTCTAGAAGGAAGGGGATGAATCAGATTGGTCCACTGGATATCAATGGTTCAACTGTTGATGATCCTGCTCAGGTAGCTAACCCCAGTAACCCCAGAGTAACATATCAACTGTGTGGTGCTACATTGACAGTGGTAGAGAATGAAAAGGACCTGGGGGTAATTGTGCAAGCAGATATGAAGTTTTCTGAGCAGTGCTGACAGTTTGCAAGAGTAGCTCATGGTGTCTTGTCAATGATGTACAGGAATTTTTCTAGCAGGGATAACGAGGTGATTATCTCCTTGTATAAGGCAATGGTCAGGCCACACCTTGAGTACTGTATACAGGTCTGGAGGCCTCATTTTAGGAAGGATGGAGAGCTGTTTGAGCGAGTGCAGAGAAGGGCAACAAGATTAGTGAATGGAACAAAGGGTTGCTCTCACGAAGAAAGGCTTAAGTTTAGTAAATTACAGTGTCTGGAGACTAGGCACCTGCGAGGTGATCTGATTGAGGTCTATAAAGCCTTGAATGGTTTGAGCATGCTCAATGCTGATGGGATTCTTCCTCTTGCTCAGAATAATCACCTGAGAGGGCATAAATTCAAATTGAGGAAAGACGGTTGTAGAACAGATGTGCAGAAGTTTGCCTTTAGCCAGTGGGTGGTTGATTGCTGGAACAAACTTATAGCTTAAATAGATTCAAGGCAGAACTAGACAAACATTTGGAGCAAGTGGATGGGTGAAATTAGAAGATTTTTTTTTTTTTTTTTTCCAGCTGAAGCTATATAAGCTTGCTTTCTTTCATGTGTCTTTACTAATGCTAATAAGTATTTCAAGTAAGCAAAGAGCAGTCATAGGGAACAATTATTATTGTTTTCTTTGTTCAAATTGAAATAATAAAAAATCATTTTAGAGAAAGTTATAACTGCGGTTCTAGGCATAATATCACAAATTACATTATAAAAACTGACCTGATCCAGCATACTGCCAGGTAAGATCTAAAGTACTGCTTTGTATATGAGTTTTTTTTTTTTTTTAATAATACAAAACTTAAGTACTAACTTCTAACGTTTACCAGCATTCCTAACATTCTCACATATCTTTCAATAATGTTATTTTCAAAAATATTTTATTAACATATTAAAGATACAAAGCAAAAAAAAAGGGTTTCAGTTTAACTTTCAGTGGCTCTTTTATTCAATTAGTAAATTCTGTTCTTTTCAACATGCTGTTTTTTTTTTAAAATTTATATCTCTCATTTATATCAAAATAAAATAATCAAAGAATAGTTAAGCAGAAGGGGACCTCCCCCAACAGCTAGACTTGATCATGTATATCCAAAGTAATAAAAACACTGTGAAACTCTTTTATCCTACTACTGGTTTACACTACTGATTCAACTGTCATTGTTATGTTTATAATATCCCAATGTATAAAATCAGTTGGTCATTTGCATAAATACATTAATTACTTAATTTCATATTTAAAAATTAAGTCAACAAATTCTAGTTAATATCATAAACTCTAATCTCAATTAAGACTTTTTGAACAATATGCGATTTATTTTTGTAGATGCAAAAACTTGAGGCCAATATTGTAATATATATTCAACTGTTAATGTTTAATAGATTTTTTCTAATCCCACTGTCATTAAATGCTATTTCACTAGCTGTTATGCCAAAAGGTATATGGAATTTGAATGAATAGTTTAGAGCAGTGGTCTCCAAAGTGGGGTATGTGCACCCCTACGGGTGCGCGAGATGATCCATGGGATGCACCGGATAATCCGCAATAAATCCATATTTATTAATTATGAAAACTTTAGTTTTTCGAAACGTAATTGAAAATAAAAATTATAAATCAATGTTTTTTAATACTTCAATATGCGCCTTTGTTTGATCGCGTGGCTTTATTTGATTGCTGTTGTTTGTTATTTTGGTTTTTAGGAGCATTAGCAACTAAGGCCATATTGCTCCGGGATATGTGGTGGTCATTCCCTGACCTTTCCGCATCCTCCGAGTGATTTGTCACCCTTTTTAGGAACTGGCTGGATATAAGCAAATTTCCAAGCAGGAGGAAAAACACCTTTGGAATAAGAAAGTGAAAAAAGGTGGCAAAAAACAGGAGTAAGTAAGGGCCAGGAGCCTTCTTAGCATCAAGATTCATCAAAATCCTTCTGACAACCTTTTGACGGAAGACCACAGGAGGCACTGAATGGAGCGTGTTGGGAATGGTGGGAGAATTCACAAATGGGTAAAAGCCCATTTGTGAATTCTTTTCCATTATCTGACTGAATTAATGAAGTACTATAATACCACACACACTCTATATATACACTGGTGTTCAAAGAAAGTGCATCACCCCTAAAAATAGTAATTGTCATCCGAATAATGTAAGTACAGTGGATTCCGCTTATCTGGGCCACCGGTGAATCGGGGCAGCTGTTTATTTGGGGCAAATCTTAAAAAACAGAAACCAATCGAAAAAATGGCCAGGGTTTACTTTGCTTAATTGGGACAGCATGCCATTTAATCTGGGCAGAAGACCGCAGCACTGGAGATTACCCTACGATTGTCTCCGACGGTACCACGTGGTTCGGTCGAAATTCTGGAGGTCACAACCATAAAACAATAAAAACAATTAGCAGTCATCTGTTTATTGGGCTTTTATAATAGATTTTTAGTGAAATCTATTATAAACAGACAGTAAACTCGATCTTACTGAATTTGCAATAATACCGACAGCTGGAATTCTGTGGGTTATTATGGTGAAATGTGTTTACACTTCCATGAAATCTTCAATCATATAAAAAAATTAATTTTCAGATCTTCTCTTCATTCGTATTTTCAAAGCTTTGTAACTCGGTTCTCACTTGCGTGTATTATGTTACTTGCAATTTGTGTGTGCCGTGTTCTTTGTTATTGATTGCTTATCTTTTTACTGTTTTAGATTTTAACCCCCACCCACAAATGTCAGTGAACAGATATGTCAACTAGTTTAGTTAGTATGTACATATTAATTCTTCCAATTATCACATTTATTCTTCTGAATTTCATGTATTTTTTTAATTGGTAAGGTAATAAAGGGTAAATTTCTGTTTAATATATCTTTGCTTTTATAGCCTGTGGATAATATTCCTCCTATTTTCGCTAATTAGAATCACTGTTTAATAGAATTAAAATTCAATTCACAAATGTGATCACAATGACCAGCGCTTACTGCACATCGTATAGCGAACGGTACTTTACTATGTTGAGTTCATCGTAACGTAATTTGATTGTACAGTGAACCAATTGTAAAAAAAGGGGGGGTACATTGTATTTTTAACTATTTACGTGAAACTTCGGATAATTGGGGCAGCCGCTTAATCGGGCCAAAATGCACTAGTCCTGGTGTGTCCCAAATAACAGGAATGGACTGTATATGACAATATTTCTTACAGATTGAACAGGTTGAATCAGATAAGATTGACATGTGTAGGTGATGATGTAATATTGTTTATCTGCTACTTTCAGCTATATAAGCACGCTCTGCAAGAGTTCAAGACATTCCTTGCTTGTGTCAGAATGGCGAGTTACGTGCAGTTGACGCCACAAAGAAAGAGTGCTATTGTTGCTTTATGTGAGGAAGGATGTTCTTCCCGTCATATTGCTTATAGAGTGTCTTGTAATCAGTCGACAGTGAGCAAATTTATTTCCAAACTCAAGAATACTGGTTATGCTGATAGGAAAAAACAGGAACCAGACGCAAATGAGTCTCTACGCCAAAACAGGACCACGTTTTGAAGTGCTTATGCCTTAAAAACCCGAAAACTTCTTCGTCTGAGCTGAAAAGAGAATGGGAAGAATATACAGGAGTGGTAGAAAGTGCAGTAACAGTCAGAAGATGCCTCTTCAAAAATGGACTTGTAGCCCGTCGTCCTAAGAAGAAGTCCCTCCTCACACAAAAAATGAAAAAGTCACGATTAATTTGGTGTAAGGAACACATCAAATGGAACCTCGAGCAGTGGAAGTCAGTTATTTTCTCGGATGAGAAGAAATTCAACTCGCATGGCTCTGATGGGAGACAAACGATTCGCTGTAGATGTGGTGAAGAATACCATCCAGACTGTATTGTGTCTACAGTGAAATTCCTTACCAGCCAAATGATATTGGGGGTGCATTTTGTATCGCAGAGTAGGTCATCTGTAGTTTATAAAAGGTTCCGTAAATGCCAGTGGATACCTGGCTATATTGGAAGGAAAACTACTGCCAACCATTACAGACCATTTCAACCTGCCAAGTAACAGCATCTTTCAGGACGACTCTGCTCCTAGTCATCGGGAAAAAGTAAGTAAGCACTTCTGTAGTTACTTTAGTTTCATTTCTGCATTAAAGGTTCGACAGTAAAGTGTTTACATTTGTTACAGAGCCATGCGAGTTGAATTTCTTCTCATCCGAGAAAATAACTGACTTCCACTGCTCGAGGTTCCATTCGATGTGCTCCTTACACCAAATTAATTGATAAATATACACTTAAGGTGGTAGAAAATGAAAAAGACCTGGGAGTAATTGTGCAGTCAGATATGAAGTTTTCTGAGCAATGCAGACAGGCTGCCAGGGCAGGTCACGGGGTTTTGTCAATGATATATAGGAATTTTGCTAGCAGGGAAAAGGAGGTGATTGTCCCTCTGTATAAGGCAATGGTCAGGCCACGCCTTGAGTACTGCGTACAGGTCTGGAGGCCTCATTTTAGGAAGGATGTAGATTTGCTTGAGCGTGTGCAGAGAAGGGCAACAATATTGGTGAGGGGAATGAAGGGATCCTCTTACCAAGAGAGGCTTAAGTTCTGCAAATTACAGTGGCTGGAGACTAGGCACCTGCGCGGTGATCTGATTGAGGTGTATAAGGCCTTGAATGGGCTGAGCATGCTGAATTCTGATGGGATCCTTCCACTTGGTCAGATTACGAACCTAAGGGGGCATAAATTCAAATTAAGAAAAGACAGATATAGAATAGATGTGCGGAAATTTGCCTTTAGCCAACAGGTGGTTAATTGTTGGAACAAACTTCCATCTGTCATTGTGGAAGTTGATAGGTTAAATAAATTTAAGGAGGAACTGGACAGGCATTTGGAGGGAATGGTGTGATTTTTTTTGGCTGATGCTGCATAAGCTTATACATTTGCTTTCTTGCATCACATGTCACTACTACAGGTGGAAAAATGGTTGGAAGAACGGTCCATTACAACTGTTAGTTGGACAGGAAACAGCCCAGACCTGAATCCTATAGAGAACTGTTGGCATCGTGTGGAATTTGCAGTTGCCAGAAAGAAACAAAAGACCCTTCGTGAGCTTCAGGAAGCCATAATTCGTGTTTGGAACCACAAACTATCAGTTGATTATCTCCAGAATTCCCTCGACGGTGTCCTGCTGTCATCAGGGCCAGAGGTGGCTCAACTAAATATTAATTTGCACCTGGTGAACTTTTCATTTTGTTTTCCATTTAAAATGATAAACTGAAGCAAACTGAGGGTTTTGATAACATTTCAGTCATAATTGTATTGTTTACCAAAACTGTTGTATAAAGGTTGCAAATGCCCATTTTGGAATATTTTGAGAGCACCTGTCAAATATTACTTAGCTTTGCCTTAACTATTACTAAATATCTTTTGTTTATATTTCTATTTGTGATGCTAGTCATTAACCCCACTTGAGGCCTGCACTTTTTTGCCTAATTTTTAATTGTAATTTGACACCCAGCCTCGTGATAGAAACTAATTATTTCTGAAATTTCTACTTAATCTACAAAATTGAAACTCTCAATATACATAAACAGAATATTTTTCTTTGATTTCCTACCTTTAAAGTTCAGCAAGAACTATTAATTAACTCAAAAACAGCAAAAATGTACGATCATATTTGCATTTTTATAATTATGAGCGCAAAAACAGTCGGCGAAATTCGTTTGATTTATATAATGCGTCTCTCCATACGTTTGAACTTCGCGCCAGATCGTTTCGCAGCTGGCTAGAACGAATCAACTTACACAGAGCCGTAACTGACTGACGTAATTTCACGCCAGCGTTACCAAGGAGACTGACGTAATTTCACATCAGCATTACCAAGGTGACTGACATAGCCGACAGGGAGAAAAAAATATATATATGTACGCAACTGTTTCTTGGCATAAGAAACTAACGGAAAGAATTGCAACGAATTGTTTTTGAAAAACAACATCGTATTTCCTTTCTTCAATATGTATTGTATCTACTAACCAAAAATCAAGAAAATTCATCTATTGGAAGTCACAGTGGAAACGGTAAAAAAAAAAAAAAAAAAAAAAAAAAAAACTGGCAAAAAAAAAAAAAAAAACTTGCGTAAAACTGATAACAATGCGCATTTGAAAAAAAAAAAAAAAAAAAAACCTTCAGTTTACTGTAATTGTTTTAGAGAACGATATTTTGCATTATTGTTTTACCGTAATTGTAGTAGGCAACAATATCGGATACTGGATATATATTTCATCTTCTACAAAAATTTCAATTTCGAAAACGTGTCGAAGCAACTTCGCAACTTCGGGACCAAAATCGGACTTTTCTCGTTCGGCTCCCCTGTAAAAGAATTTCTCCCTTGAAACTCTAATGACGCATTCCCGGAAAGCGTTCTCACGGCACACCAAGGAATTATTATTGTTATTATTGCTCTTATATTATTTCTCCCTGATTGGGGGATTCCACTCCGTGACGGGTACTGCTACCAAGTACACAGGGTGGTTGTAATGTCTGGTGTTACTGTTGGTCGAGGAAATCTCTGACTATCCGACAGGTGTTCAGGATTGCGACTTTCTGTTGTTCCTTGTAGGTGTTCTCTTGGAGACCTATTGCTGCCAGTAGCCCTTTATCTTCAATATTTTCTAACAATTTGTATTGTTAATACAAATTTTTCAAACTTTTTAATTTTTCTAACAATTTGTATTGTTAGAAAATATGCAGTTTTGCGAAGAATACACATTTCAAAAAACAATGCCTTCATAGCGGATGATTTTTTTTTTCTTCTTTTGCGCACAAGTTTTCAAAGTTTATAATGCTGCTATCAATAAATGAATTTCCTTGATTTTGTGTTACTAGATACAATTGAAGAAAAGAAATACGGTCTTTTTAATTTTTCAAAAACAAATGTTTCTTATGGTTAGGTTATATTCAGTATACTGTGCAAACAGATGCGTGATCCCCCCCGCTTTGGAGCACGTGTGGAGAACTCTGGCGTCATGCGGAAAAGATTCCCACGCCAAAGTTATGCAAACACAGCTCGCGCTCGCTAAAATAAAAAACCAATGGAATATCGCGTTTCATGAGCCCTAGGCTAATTACGATGGAAATTAAAAAAATAAGTCGAAAAGGCCTAAAAAAATGCATACTTGATGTCACATTTTTGTCATTTGCGTGAAATTCAATAGAAAGTTTGGAAATTTTAAGTAGGAAAACTCAAGAAAAAAGTTCTGGTTCCAGCTATACCGAGTTTCAGCTCTGTAATTAGTGTAAAAATTATAGAATTTATGAATTGTAATTTGATCTGGGTAAATATTTGCCCAGAGGCCCCCATAGTGGGTATATAACATACCATTGTAAAAAAGGGTTAGAAATGTGAAATTTCTAGGTGATGCATTTTCTTTGAACACCAGTGCGGTGAATATATTACCGAGGCAACTTCGCAGGGATAGGAGATATATCCTGCCTACACCCTTGTTTAAAAATTGAAAAAGTGAATGAACCATGAAATGATCTTTGCTTCACTTTATGTACTATTAGTTAAAACTTTTCCAATTTATAAACAAAGGCCTTGGTAAGGTGTTTGTTATTTGGTTTTTAGGAGAATTAGCAACTAAGGCCATATTGTTCCGGGGATATGCGGTGGTCATTCCCTGACCTTTCCGCATCCTCCATATTTGGTAGTCACGGGCTTGAACCCCGGTCTAATCAAGAAGTGTGTGCTATGACTGTTGCTCTTGCCCACCTGGCTATGGAGGCGTCTTGTAACGTGTAATCCCCATTCCCAAAAGGTTGTTGGCAATACAGCAATAAAAAGGGAAGCAACAACGATTTTCTGGTTTATTCACTTTTCCAATTTTTAAACAACTACATGGAAGGAAGAGGGAATATTTCTCCTATTTCTGTAAGGTTGTCTGTTCACTATATTTATTCTCATATTCACTATATTTCAAATATGTTACCTAGAAAATTTTGAGGGGGATAGGAAATGCAATTCTTCAAAAATAGGAAAGTGAATGAACCACTGATGCAAACATTTTTTGATATTTTGGACTTTCAGCAACATGAACTGGTAAATTAGCACTAGCATTACTAGTAGAATATGATGTAAGAAAGCAAGATTGTAACTTTCAGCAACATGAACTCCTAAATTAGCACTAGCATTACTAGTGCTAATTTACCAGTAAGAAAGAAAGCTTGTACAGCATCAGCTTAAATAAAACAACAAAAAAAAAAAAAAACCCTTCCCATTTCACCTATCCATTCACTCCAAAAGTTTGCCACACTTATTCTGCAACTGTCTTTCTTCATTTTGAATTTATCGCCCCCTCAAGCGTATAATTAGAGCAAGAGGAACAATCTCAAAGAGGAACTTGCTCAAACCATTCAAATCCTTATAAATTTCAATCAGATCACCTCACAGGTGCCCAGTCTCAGATGCTGCAATTTGCAGAACTTAAGCCATTCTTGGTAAGACCACCCCTTTGTTCCCCTCACTAATTTTGTTGAATTTTTCTGTGCTCAATTCCAACAGCTCTACATCCTTCCTAAAATGAGACTTCCAGACCTGTATGCAGTACTCAAGGTGTCATGGGGTCTTGTCATTGACAAGACCCCATGAGCTGCGCTGGAAACCTGTCTGCCACTACTCAGAAAACTTCATATCTGACTGCATAATCACCCCTAGGTCTTTTTCACTCTCTACCACCCTGGGTGTAGTACCACACAGTTGGTACATTACTCTGAGGTTACTGCTACTCATCTGCAGTACTTTGCATTTGTTGATGTTAAACTTCAGTTGCCACCTCTCAGCCCAGCTGCCCAAATTTTCTAGATCCTGTTGCAGCAGCATACCATCATTACTGTTATTAACAACCCTGCCAACCTTTGTATCATCTGCAAACTTAGACATTAAGCCTCATATACCTCAATCAATATCCTTGATAAATATAGAAACCATAATGATCCCAACACTGAACCCTGGAGGACTCCACTAATAACATTAGTCCACTGATTACCGCTCCGTCTTCTTCCACTCAACCATCCCTTTATCCATAGTAGCAACTTACCCTTAATGCCACACTGCTCCATTTTGTATAGCAGACTTTTATATGCAACAGTATCAAAGGTTTCCTGAAATCCAAGTATATGATATCAAAACTATTTTTTGCATCCAGTTCCTATGTGACCACATTGTAGAATTAAATCAAATTTGTCAGGCAAGATTTCCCCTTAACAAATCCATGTTGTGTCTGAACTATAACTGCAGTCTTGTCCAGATGATCCTGCATTGCTTCTTTAATCAGTGTCTCCAATATTTTCCCCAGAACAGAAGTTAAACTAACAGGTCTATAATTATTTGTGTGTCACCTTTTGAACCCCCTTTGTGAATTGAGGATACATTTGCACATCTCCAGTCCATGGTGAACTCCCCTGAATCCAAGGACGCTCTCATAATTATGCTAAGGGTTTGCTTACTTCCTCTGCTTCCTCCCTTAGTATAACTGGATAGATACCTTCCACCCCAGGTGCCTTTCTTATGTTTAACTTCAACAATTTCTCCTCCACTTTCCTCTCAGTTATTACAAGATCATTTAGCGCCTTGTTATTCTTGCCTCCACTTCCCTACAGAATTCATCATGTGTGAATGTAGATAAAAATACTCATTCAGTTTGTCAGCTCTCCTGAGCAGGATCATCAACAGCTGATCCATCGATATCAAGTGGACTAATCAGATTCATGTACAGTTAAACCATTCATATCTAGTGGACCAATGTGATTGCTCCAATGTGGCCAACCTTCATTCTAGTATGTACATAAATAAAGAAGTCTTTGCTGTTTTTCTTTGCACTCTTTGCCAAAGATTTCTTGTAATCTGCTTTTGCTTTCCTAATCTTCTTTGTGATTTGATTACAGACTAGCTCATATCTAGCATACTCTTCTGCGTTACCTGATAATTTATATGCATCCCATGCATTTTTCTTCTCTGCCACGATTCTCATTAGTTCCTCTGATGTATGTTTAGGCCTAAACCCCGAACAGTATTGCTTAGTTTGTATGAAAAGTCTAGTAGTATCCAAGATTAATTCTTTACAGTCGGACCAACTGATGATGTTACCAACAACAAATTCTAAATGAGAAGCATTCTTTGAATGCTTCTCATTTAGAATTTGTTGTTGGTAACATCATCAGTTGGTCCGACTGTATAGAACTTAAAAACTGTCTGAACAGTCGGACCAACTGATTTACTGGCCCACTCTTTCTCTGTACAGTTGTTTGTTGTACTCATCAGAGTCATTAGGCCTATAACACACTCCTACTCTAGTTTTTGCCTTCCCAATGCTTATGTCACACTAAACTGACTCAATATTACACTGGCCACACATGTCAGCTGGCTGCATTGTCTTCGATTTTATGTGGTTCCTAACTAACAGCACAGCCCCTCCTCCCTTTCTATCCTGTCTGTCCTCTCTGTACAAATTTTAACCCCCCATTCTTTTTATCTGTGTAACATCTGTTCCTGGTAAAATAATGGAGTCACTGGTTAAAGATGCATTGCAGGATCATCTAGACAAGACTGCAGCAATAATTCAGACACAACATGGGTTTGTTAAGGGAAAGTCTTGTCTGACAAATTTGATAGGATATTATGATGTGGTTACAAAGGAACTGGATGCAAAAAATAATTTTGATATCATATATTTGGATTTCGGGAAAGCTTTTGACACTGTTGCGCATGGAAGACTATTGTACAAATTGGAGCAGAATGGTATTAAGGGTAAGTTGCTACAATGGATAAAAGGATGGTTAAGTGGGAGAAGACAGAGGGTGGTAATCAATGGGTGCTGCTCTTCTTAGACTAATGTTATTAGTGGGGTCCCACTGGGTTTGGTGTTAGGTCCACTGTTGTTTTGTATATTTATCAATGATATTGATGAAGGTATATCAGGCTTAATGTCGAAGTTTGCAGATGATACAAAGGTTGGCAGGGTTGTTAATGACAGTAATGGCAGTGTGCTACTGCAACAGGATCTGGATAATTTGGGCAAATGGGCTAAGAAGTGGCAACTGAAGTTTAACCTTGACAAAAGCAAAGTACTGCATATGGGTAGAAGTAACCCCAGAGAAACGTACCAACTGTGTGGTACTACACTTAAGGTGGTAGAAAATGAAAAAGACCTGGGAGTAATTGTGCAGGCAGATATGAAGTTTTCTGAGCAATGCAGACAGGCTGCCAGGGCAGGTCATGGGGTTTTGTCAATGATATATAGGAATTTTGCTATCAGGGAAAAGGAGGTGATTATCCCTCTGTATAAGGCAATGGTCAGGCCACACCTTGAGTACTGCGTACAGGTCTGGAGGCCTCATTTTATGAAGGATGTAGATTTACTTGAGTGTGTACAGAGAAGGGCAACAAGATTGGTGAGGGGAATGAAGGGATCCTCTTATCAAGAGAGGCTTAAGTTCTGCAAATTGCAGTGGCTGGAGACTAGGCACCTGCGCGGTGATCTGATTGAGGTGTATAAGGCCTTGAATGGGTTCAGCATGCTGAATTCTGATGGGATCCTTCCACTTGTTCAGATTACGAACCTAAGGGGGCATAAATTCAAATTAAGAAAGGACAGATGTAGAATAGATGTGCGGAAATTTGCCTTTAGCCAGCAGGTGGTTAATTGCTGGAACAAACTTCCATCTGTCGTTGTGGAAGTTGATAGGTTGAATAAATTTAAGGAGGTACTGGACAGGCATTTGGAGGGAATGGTGTGATTTTTTTTTTTTTTTTGGCTGATGCTGCATAAGCTCATACACTTGCTTTCTTGCATCACATGCCACTACTACTACTACTACATCACGTCTCTAATATCCCAACAATATTTGCTTTGACACAGTAAATTCTAGGATTTACAATATCAAAGTGGCAAAATTCAGAATTTAAAACTTATGCTGTTCATCCTGGATTATATATTTTTCTAATAACATGTATAAAATATTACTAGAAAAGTATATAACCCAGGAATTCTTAACAGTGCCAGTTTATTTTTCACAGAGTATGAAACATGAATTTTCATTATTTAATCTTTTTCACTTTGCCTAAATCAAATAGAACATATTACAGAATGATCAGCTTGGTTTAAAGTGAAAAAAGGAAACACAATGAAGGAAAATACAACTGGATCTATTATAAAGACCAACTGTTGAACCGAGAAAAATAATATGCATACTTTGTTAGCACTTACAACCCAAAACACATTGCATTCCATCTTCCAATTTGGGAAAGCATGTCCTGTACAAACAGCTTCAATTTCTCAAATATCCACTACAAATTCCTTAAATGCTGTTGATCTCCAGTGGGGCAAGGTAATATAGTTAATTTCAATCCTTTTAAAACTCAACCCTATCTTACATCCCACAAAAAGGAGTCTTCTGCTTATGTTTAATGACACTCAGATTTCTAGATATTTTGTTATTTTTTGGTTTTTAGGAGCATTAGCAACTAAGGCCATATTGCTCCGGGATATGCGGTGGTCATTCCCTGACCTTTCCGCATCCTCCGTATTTGGTGGTGACGGGCTCGAACCCCGGTCTAATCAAGAAGCGTGTGCTACGCACTGCTGCTCCTTCCCACCTGGCTACGGAGGCGCCTCAGATTTCTAGAGAAGAGCACATATCTCGATTAGGGATTACCCTGACTTCATATCACAAAATTTGCTTCCTCTGCATCTAAAAAACTGGATTTCCTCTTTTGCTTTTGGGAATACTTTTATTCTAAAAAGCTACTCACTTTGTATAAATTTCAAATCTACCCTGTCATGGAATATTGTTCTTACATCTGGGGCAGTCTGGGTCATTTAATTAACTGTCTTCTTTATACTCTACTGGCCTAGTGGTCATGCTGGAGTATAAAGAAGACAGTTAATTAAATGACCATCTCTTATAAAGTCTCTCTAATCTTGCAGACATTCTGTTTCTGCTGACTGCAGTTTCTATAGATACACCCATAGGCACTGTTCTTTTTTAATTAGCTCTATAATTTCCCCTCCCCTCTCTCTTGTTCTTGCAAACCAATCCAAACATGTGCGACAACCAGACAACATCCATTTACTGTTCCAACTTTGAACTCGCAGAACAAACTTTTCTTCTTCCTCGTTTATCCCTTCTACTTCATTTAACAACCTACCTTCATATGTATTTCCTGATAATTACAAAATACAGAAACTCAAGTATAACATCAACAACTATCTTTTTTCATTTTCTAACCTTCCTCCCATGTGTGGCACTAAGTGCTGTAGGTTCGGGTTTTAATTAAAAAAAAAAAAAAAAAAATCATCCTGGGACTCTCTAACTTGTTCAACATATATTTTTGCTTCCCAATACTCCAGCATTATCACTGTTAACCTTTCTGGAAATTGAAGTCTTCATACAGCTGATAGCTCATTTAGTTAATGACTGGTATGATAATTAAAATTAAAGTATCCCTATGTAGAGGGCTCTGGAGCGAGTTCTAAGGCTTGTACTGAAGAGAAATTTTGGACAACAGGTACAATAAAGAATGTGCTTGCCATTTATTGGAAAAAATAAATTAGTTACAAAATCTGTCACCGTATGGCACGTAACTATCTTAGTTAGGATTATTGCCACATAAGTGAGTTATTGCCACAGCACCACTACTCAGGCACCTCCGTAGCCAGGTGGGAAAGAGCAGAAGTGTGTAGCACACGCTTCTTGATTAGACCGGGGTTCGAGCCCGTCACCACCAAATACAGAGGATGCGGAAAGGTCAGAGAATGACCACAGCATATCCTGGAGCAATATGGCCTTAGTTACTAATGCTCCTAAAAAAATAAAAAATAAATAAAAAATAACACCACTACTCAGCTCTACTGTACTGTATAAAAGTAAAGCAGTCTCTTCAAAATCATACAGTAGATGTTTGCTTGCACTACAGCAGCAATGCCAACAACGTTGCAGGAAAAGCCACTATTAGTGAAGCTGTACTATCAGAACAGCAACAATGCAGCTATCAGAGAATTCCGGCATCAGAAACGTATAAGGCATGGACCTATGATTGTTTGTGCTGTCTGCAAAATGATTGCAAAATTTGAAGCGACAGGACAACTTGGTGTTCAACCAGGTAGAGGTCAAAAACAAGTGGACTCCTCTCGTGTTGAAGATGTGGCTATGGCTGTCATGGATTTATCAAGTCAATCTCCATGTGGTAGTGCAAGTGTGTCAGCTATTTCTCGTGAAGCGGACATGCCATATTCCACTGTAAGGCTAGTAATGCATCAGATGTTGCAGTACTATCCTTACAAGATGCACATGCTATAGCAGCTAAAGCATCATGATGCAGATATTCGTTTCACATACGCACTTCAGTTTCTGGCATGAACGACAGTGGATATCACTTGGCCATGGAACTTCCTTTGGCGTGATGAAGCCCACTTCTGCTTAAATGGACAAGTGAATACACACAACTGTCGCATTTGGGCAACAGAAAACCCTCAAGTTATCCAAGAGGTCCTGTTGCATTCTCCAAAAGTGACAGTGTGGTGTGGTGTGGATTTACAGCCACATTCATGATTGGGCCATATTTTTTTGAACAGGTAACACCAACTGGACCCAGCGCCTGTTCCATCACTGGACATCGATTGTGTCCAAAGAATGTGTCCAAAGATTGCTAAGGCAACACTTTACAGACGAACGAGTCATCAGTCGTCAGACATCTTGGCCACCCCGATCACCGGACCTCACCCCATGTGACTTCTGGTTGTGCGGTTTTTTGAAGAACCAGGTGTATCGGGTAGGATGTCAAACTCTGGCAGATCTAAAGGACGGCATTAGATGTCATGTGCTGGCTATTCCAGTTGACATGTTACGTTCTGCTATAGAAAATGCTGTTCTTCGAATGGAAACCGTTGTTGACCAAAATGGAGGACACATTGAACAATTGTAGCACTGTTCAAGTGATTTGTATTGCCACAGTGCCATATAGTGACAAATTTTTAAACAAATTTTTTTTTCCCAATAAATGTGGAGCACATTCTTTATTGTACCTGTTGTCCAAATTTCTTTTCAGTACGAGCATAGGGATACTTTAATTACATATAAAAGATGCTCAACTGCTGCTGCACTAGCAGTAGGCTAATCTGTGCCTTTTCTCTTGCAGCACACTCACACAGAATTCATCTGTAATGCTACTAAATAACACTGACTCGAATCTATAAAACACCTTTATTATGATAATATAAAATAAAATAAAATACATGTATACTGTTCGTATAACTGATTATTAAAATATTAAAACAAAATAAAATAAAATAAATGTTGTATATCATGAATAAAATATATAAAATTAAAAGTGATAAAAGTTGTTTAAAATCACTAGAACCACTAACACAGGAGCTTTTGGCAGCAGCGGCCACCTTCATCAGCTATAGTGGTTGCAGGTAACTGACAATCTATATGTACCACATACATCTCAGAAGGTCTGAATCATGAACTATGGTGTCTGCTGTACGGTTCACTTCTCGTGCATTGGAACCGGAAACTGGATGGGCCACTCTAAACCGTCGTCTCTTCATAAGGGCTTCAAAGAGCAGATGAATGCGATAGCCCTTATCTCTATTAAGATTGTAGCACACAGATGAACATATTCTTAAACTCTCCAGACATTTCTGGTTCCAAAAGCCATGTGCCTTATCCCCGATCAAAGTTTCTTTAGCTGTAATGCCATACGCAGTTTCCCACAAATGTTCCGCTACAGCTGAACCTCAGTAAGTTGCAGTCTTATGAGCTCTATTGTGTTTCCCCCCACAATCAGGACATTCAATTTCATGTCCTGATTGAATTTTTGGTTGTGGACACTACTGTGTGCAGCCTCTGACCTGGCAGATGCACACAGCATATCTTACACGAACACAAGATGCGGGAAATGGGTTCCGAAATGCCCGGATAGTAGGGGATGTATGCGGTGGAAACAGGATCCCTGCGACTGTTGTTCATACCTCTTAAACACCTCTCAATGATGCTCTGGGGGTTAACCACACATTTCTAGGTCTGCTGTAATATATCTCGTCGCCTCTCTCTTCAGACGAGGAGCAATGGGACCCCACCACTTAATGGAAAGCCATTAAGGCCTTAACCACACTATTTTTGTGGCAACTGGCTTGAGCTGTTTTGAAGTGTGTGTATTGGTCCTGACATGTAGGTTTTCTATACACCTTAGTTTTCAAGTGTCGCCCTTCTCTGTATACACACATGTCTAGGAACGGAAGGGCCCTCCTGCTCAACTTCCGAATTGAACCAAATATAAGGCGAACAGCTATTCAACCAATTGAGTATTTCTATTTCGTGTCCTCTTTGTATCACCGTGCACGTAATGGGGGAAGAATTAGAGCTCCCCAACATCCTATCTTCAAATTCTTCCATGGCTAAGTTGGCTATAATTGCACTAATAGGTGAACCCATTGCCACTCTGCGAACCAGCTGGTACATAACCTTTTGGAATAATATAGTGGTACTAGATAAACATAAGCCAACACCGTCACAAATATCTTCACCACTTAGGATTGTCCTATCTTTCAAAGTACTATCCCTACTCAAAGCATTCCGCACACAATCCAAGCTGTGTTCGTCAGGTATACATGTGAACAAAGAAATGACATCAAAGGATGTCATAACCTCACCTCTTCTACCTCTTGAGCACGGACGAACTGTACAAATTCCCTGCTGTTTTTAATAGTATGATCCGAGTGTCCTACTACGGGGGATACAAGTTCAGCCAGAAATATGGATAGTGCATGCGTCGGACTGCCAATAAACGACACAATGGGTCTGAGAGGTACCACAACCTTGTGCACTTTAGGCAGACCATAAAATCTAGGTAAGCGACAGTCCGATGCATGCAACCTCCAGGAAACCTCCTCAGATATTTTTCCTACCTTAAGCCAACTCTGGACCAACTTATTAACTTGTTGTTCTAGTCCGCTCAGGGGATTCCTACGAATGATTTTACAGTGATGGCCAAAGCTACCCGGATCTTGGATGAATATAGACAAAGGCAAGTGAACAAATATAATAGATTAAGAGAAGAAGCCAGGGGGGAAAGTGATGTAATCACTGGAGGCGATTTCATTCATAACCTGAGTGATAAGCAGTTATCATCAAACAAACAGATAGAATTATTAAATCTAGGCTCCAATTTTAGTTTAATCCCTTGTAGGCGTCCCATAGCAGATATCGCAATGGGTATAGAGAGAGTTGTGGCCAATTTGCCTGAGGTCACAGCTAATGAGATCTGGATTAGGACATTGTGCATATTAGGTTCAGTACGCAAAGCCTCTTCCAATTTAACAGTTGCACAAAGAAAAGCATTAAGAGAATTAAAACAAGATGATAATATTGTAATACTATGTGTGGACAAGGATAGATCTACGGTAATGCTGAACAAAGACAGCTATCAAGAAAAGGCCCTTAGTTTACTGAATGATAGGTCTATGTATAAGATCATTCATAGGAATCCTCTGAGCGGACTAGAACAACAGGTTAATAAGTTGGTCCAGAGTTGGCTTAAGGCAGGAAAAATATCTGAGGAGGTTTCTTGGAGGTTGCATGCGTCGGGTTGTCACTTACCTATATTTTATGGTCTGCCTAAAGTGCACAAGGCTGGGGTACCTCTCAGACCTATTGCGTCGTTTATTGGCAGTCCGACACATGAACTATCCATATTTCTGGCCAAACTTGTATCCCCTGTAGTAGGACACTCGGATCATACTATTAAATACAGCAGGGAATTTGTACAGTTCGTCCGTGCTCAAGAGGTAGAAGAGTGTGAGATTATGGCATCATTTGATGTCATTTCTTTGTTCACTGGCCTGTCCAGTTTCTGGTTCCAATGCACAAGAAGTGAACTGTGGGCAGACACTGTAGTTCATGATGCAACCACTATAGCTGATGAAGTCAGCCACTGCTGCCAAAAGCTCCTGTGTTAGTGGTTCTAGTGATTTTATACAACTTTTATTGCTTTTAATTTTATATATTTTATTGTATTTTATTCTTGTTACACAACATTTATTTTATTTTATTTTGTTTTAATATTTTAATATACAGTTATACGAACAGTACGCATGTATTTTATTTTATATTATCATAATAAAGGCGTTTTATAGATTCGAATAGTAGCATTACAGATGAATTACAGAGTTCCTGACTCCAGAGGCCTTTTCAATGAATCACTCACACAAAAGAAAGCAGCTGAGCTTTAGTAGCATAACAAAAAAAAAAAAAAAAAAACCACGAAAGGACATTTTAAATTACCTCGGACTTTTTTTTTTGTAATGCAAATACATTATGTATACAAGTTTTCTTATATTTGTTTTGAATTAATTTAGCTTTTTTTCCCTTCCACCACCCCACTACCCTGGATAATCAAGAATTTTTACAAAACTAATTTTACTTTATTTTATGAAGCAGTTATCAGATCAACAATTATTATTCCTGTTCAGTTTAAATTAATATAATATTATCTCCTTATAATTAATATGTAATTATGCTCAATAAATGAATATTTATTTCACATACTTTACCAAATGCACTCAGCCAAGGATTATTCACTAGTGACACTTAAACCCTGGTTATTAATCTCTTAATTTGTCTAGAATCTCTAAAATCTAATGCCAAGTGAAAGGTATGGGATAAAAATTTATTGTAAACTGATTCGAAAACTTCCATGGTCAGCTCTGCCACTTGAAAATATAATATCTTTAGATATTAACTAACGATCTTATCTACCTTTTCTATCTAGTTTTTATAACCTGCAAAGTAGTACAAAATGGAATTATTTTAGGAATTTTTTAAGGAATTATTTAACCCTATCTACTGAGAGTTCTAAACTTTTTGAGAGAGAGAAAGAGAGAGGGAGAGAAGAATAGTGGTGGGGGAGAATCCTTAAAAGGTATTGAGTTATAGCCAAGTGAAGAGAGAATAATTATAAAGTGAAATAAAAGAAAATAAATTGTGAAATAAAAAAAAAAATTAACTCTTGTTTTTCCATATTTTTGCTTTTCTATTACTGCATTTTTTTAAGATTAGATCAAGCAAAAGAATACTTAAACAACTAAATGAATTATAACTATAGTTCATTTACAGATTTTATATAAGAGGCAAAGAAAGGAAGGAAGGAAGGAAAGAAAGAAAGTACTGGATGATGCCATATCAAACCATTCATACTGTCAAACAGTAATGACTGAAGTCCACATCGTGGGTAATGCTTTTAAGCAGAATCTAACCAGTTCACTGGAAAGGGAGGGGTTTCTGGGGATTTTCTGTTCAGTAATCACAAATACTACAGGCTTGTATGACGGGTTTCTGAAAAGTAAGGTAACACTTTTTTTTTCTCTTAATAATGGTGAAAGGGAATGAGATGAAATGCGGTAGACAAAAAGACCTGTTAATAACGTTCAAAAAGACTGCCAGTGCAGTGTTGCAGTACTGTCGCCTCACAGAAGATTTCAGTTGCAAAATGGCAGCTACCATGCAAGTGTGGTCCAAAACAGGTGTTCATGAAGTTATTTGGTTTTTTGCAAGCAAAAGGGTCTTCACTAAGTGACATTCACAGTGCACTGGTTGCTGTGTATGGCAAAAAGGTGATGACAAAGAAGCAGGTGTGTTTTTGGTACAATGAATTTAACGTGGGCCGTGTTGACATTGAAGATTGACATCGGGTGGGCAGGCCTTCATTGAGCAAGACAGAAGACAACATTTCGAGCATTAAGGGCATCATTCTTGAAAACAGGCAAGTGAAATTGCATGAAATTGCATTGCACAAATAGTGAACATGAGCAAGTCAACTGTTCACAAAATTGTTCATGATGTCCTTGGCTTTTGAAAGGTGTGCTGCCGCTGGGTGCCCCCACAATTGTCAGAGGAGGACAAAGCAAAACGCATGGGGGATATGTCTGGAGAAGAACCCTTTGCGATAAAGGAGAGGATTTTCTCGATTGCGTAGTCACAGCAGACGAAATGTGGGTTCATCACTTTCCCCGGAGAGCAAACATCCACAATCTCCTGTGTGCAAAAAATTCAAAACTGTTCCTAGTGTTTCAAATGTCATGGCCACAGTGTTCTGGGATCACCAAGGTGTTCTGTTGGTGGATTTAATCCCATTCAACAGAGATTTCTGGAATTGTTAAAAGGGAATTCATTAACATATATCGAAAAATTACTGCTGGATGTATAGCAAATCTGTGAATGCACCAAATTTAATTAGATTGGTACATCTAAGACTTTGAATAATCCAATGTTTAGGATTACCAAATAGGAAAAATTTCGCACTTCTAACCTTTTCTACATAATAAAATAAATAGTTTAGAGAACTGCTCGGAGTTTAATTTCTATGTATTGTTCTTAATTCTAAAGTAGGCATTAAGTGGCCTATTCACTTTTACCCCATTTGATGGAAAGCGCTTGAATTTTTAATAAAGGCATTATAAATTACTGTAAGGTGTATTGAGCGGTTTCAGAATGTAAAAGGGCGAGAAAAAATGATGGTGCACCCCATGCATGGGCCAATAACGTTGTTAAAGAAGTCTTGTAGTAAATGATGGATGTATGACACAAAAATAAACTAATTTTATTTATATTATTTTGTTTTAACAATTCTCTAAATTTTAATATTAATGTGAAAGAATACTACTTGAAATATTCTGAATATTTCAGAATAAGCTTGAACTGGGTTTAAAATTACAAAGAAGAAAATAATTATTGTAATAATGAAAACTAACAGTATATTGGATAATCTACAGGATTAATAATTTAGCTTGATGGAAATCAATAAAAATAAAAAGTTAATCTTCATATTAAATGTTTTAGAGAAGAGCGTTTTAATCTCTTGCAGGCATATTTTGACACAGAGCTATTCCTGTGCATTTTATTGATCTGAAACGTAAGTTCACAGTTCAGCTTTGACCTAGTTTCAAAGATATACAGTAATGGTAGCAAATACTATATTTACTGAGATCAGTAAATGTAAGCTCTTCTTAGCCACAGAGAAATATAAATCTAGATTGTTAACTGCATTTTCTGTTGTCAAAGATAACAATAACAATCCAGATTTATGCTGAAATATAAATCTAGATTGTTATTGTTATCATTGACAACAGAAAATACAGTTATCCATATATTTAACAATTTATCTTACAAGATACTCTAATTATTGCCATAAAACAAAAATTTTAAGTCCTCCAACACTAAACTACAAGTTAATTAAATTAAAAGATTCCTAAAAAGTATTACATATGGAAGGAACTTCATTTATAAACAAAAATGAAGCAGCATAATAAAACAGATTAATTTTCATTGTAAAAAAATAAATCTGTAACCATCCTTTTCCAATTTAAAGTTATATCCCCTTGTGTGGAGTTCCTAAAAGAATGAACCTCACAGGATCCACCAGTCATAACCTCAGAAGACCCTGGGAATGAAATCCCAAAGCAGGATATGAAACATTAACATAAATCAAAATTTTATTTGGTTAATTGAAAATATCTTTGTGTAGGAAATTCTTTATTCCACCATTGGGTAACAATCAATAAACAATTTAATTTACAAATATGTGGAGTCTGTTTTTACCTTTTAAAATTTAATTATTAATTTCTATGTGATGCTCATCATAAAACAAATAAGTCATAAGTCTATTTTGTTGAATAAAAGCTAAAATAATTGTAGCAAGTAATTCTAGTTTGCCAAACAATGAAGTTGGTCACAAATTTAAGCTTCTTTGTACAAGTGTGGTGCCCACAGAAAAAGTCAGAGGGTGAATTACATGCCTTAAATCGGTGGTCTCAAACTGGCGGCCTGTGGGCTGCATCTGAAGCAATTTTACACGGTCCGCGAATACATTTCAATTATGTATTTGTTGTAAATACGGTGCTTATAATTTTAGAGACATAGAGATATGGACTGAGCTTATGTGCGCGATTGCTACTGAAGGAAAAAGAGATAGAATGAATAGGTTGGGGCTTTGTCTTTGTCACTGTATGCTTGTATGCCAGGCCACATGACTGGGGTAAGGTGGGAGAACTTCCCACTTCGATACAATCAGTAAATTTAGTTCGCCAGCCGACAGTTGGTGGTGCTTCAGTATTCTGGTGTTTCCGATTTTTTCTATTGAGTTGGTACTTCTGATATATATTTTCCTTGAGTCAGTCACTAGTTGGTTAGCTGGATGCACAGCTATGCAGTTCATATTGCTATATAGATGGAGACAAACTAACATACGGCCCGCATGCAATTTGAGTTTGAGACCACTGCCTTAAATATTAATAGGTTCCATTTAAAGTTGGAATCTGCTTTAGAACTCAACCTGACATAAACCAGGAGCCCGCCTGTATGAACAGTTTAATATTAAATAAAGATAACCCTAGTAACTCAAAAACTTAAATTTATTTCATACTAAATAGTAATAATATATAAACAATAATTACAGCACAAAAATATCAATTGTTCAAGCTCACAAAATGACAGTAGGATTTCATCTGAACAAGTATTTACACTGGCAAATAGGTATTATAACACAGGGTGATTAAAATTTCACTTGGACGGCCTGTATATGGAAAATGGTTAATTGCACAGAGCTGAAATTTAGACTAGACAATAGTCCAAATTTTATTCCATTGGGAATGGCTAAACAATTCTCCAATAAATAATGAGTCATTGTGGTTGTATAGTTTTCAGCATGTATTCCACAGTCACTCCTGGTTTTTATTACATTCTAGGCATACAGTGTGGTAAACTGAAATTAAAGTTTGATGCATCGATAGGTGAGAACAAGTCACCAAGGAAGCAAGTTGATGTCCTAGAGTGAAATAAAACTGGGAATTTGTCAGGGATTCTAGGATCCTGCCTGGTTATGCACTCAACAAAAATTGTCAAGAACAGACTGCTCCATATCAAAAGGATGGGGTTTTATTGAAGAACCTCTACTAAAAATGAAATGGATAACATTCTTTGCAATAAAAATAGGTGGATTAGTAATAGGGTATGTCTGCCTGGAGCAAAAAAGGTCCTAGGCATAAAGGCTTTAAAAGAGTACAGGTAAACCTTGCATAATGCCATCTCATTTTAACACAAAACATTTGGTCTTAGTACTGGAAGAGAGCAAGCTTATACAGCATCAGTAAAAAAAAAAAAAAAAAAAAAAATGGAGGGAACACTTTGCTGAAAGCAAAGAATTCTCCTTTTTAACACAACTCTGGGTACAGTACTGTGCTTGAAATAATGGCATAAAAAAAAATCTTTCCTGACTAAATTTATTCAGTATCCTGAAAAAAAAAAAAAAAAAACAGAATAATGAATAGATTAACAGCAGCAGAGATTTAAATGATTCTTTTTCTACTTCTGTTAGGACGTGCAGCAGCTTGGAAACCAAGGTGTGAGAGATTACAAGGCCTGCTGGGAGTCCTCATGGAATAAGTAAATACAGGTACTACATGGGCTGTGTTAGAGTTACTAAGAGTAAAAATAGGTGCATGTATAATTGCATGTACAATAATTCTAAGAGTCTAGTAAGCAAATTTGATGAATATGAGGTATTGGTTAAGTCATCAAACATGGACATTGCAGGGATATTCTGAGACATGGTCCACTAAGACAATGGATGCAGAATTTGAATATGGGGAGTACAGTGTATAAAAGAAAGGAGAGATAGGGTAGGAGAGGGGGAAGAGGTGTTATGCTGTTGGTAAAGAAGCACACAGAATCTAAGGCAGTGCACCCAGTTGATGTGGATGGTCAGTGCAATGCTGAGTCAGTTTGGTGTGATATAAGTATGATGAAGAACAATATATGCAAATAGGGTCGGTCAGCAAATAAGAATGTCTTATAATGGGAGATTTTAACTTTCCAGATATTAACGGAACTTGTGTGTGGGCCACTCACACATTAGCAAGATTTTTCTGGATTTACTGGATGACTGTTTTCTACACCAGCATGTAAGAGAGAGAGGCAACTAGAAAAGGCAATACTCTACATCTGATTATCAGTAGTGACTCTTCATGCATTAAGAATTTGCAGATAAAAGAACCATTAGGTTGCAGTGATCACAGTATTGATGTGGGATTTACTTAAAGATGTAACAAACTGTAAATGGTAAAGAGAAAGGATTTTTCTTTCGTAGAGGTGACTATAATGGTCTCGGACAGTTTTTAAATTCTATTCAGACAGACAACTGATGATGGTACCAATAGCAAATTCGAAATGAAAAGCATTCAGGGAAGTAATCATAGATGCTATTAAACTTTTTATACCAACTAAGAGATATCATTGCAGGGGTTTAGACCTAAATGGATATCAGATGAACTGATGAGGCTAGTAGCAGAGAAGAAAATGCAGGGGATAGTTAAAAATTGGCAGAGGACATAGAAACCTATAATAAGTGCAAACTAGTCTGCAATCAAGTCACTAAGCAGATTAGCATTAGCAGAAGCATATGATGCAACCAAGCTTATGCAGCATCAGCCAAAAAAAAAAAAAAAAAAAAACACCTCCCATTTCACTGATCTATTCACTCCAAATGCTTATCCATCTCAGCTTTAAATTTATTTAAGCTATCAACTTCCACAACAAGAGATAGAAGTCTGTTCCAGCAATTAACTACCCGCTGGCTAAAGTCAAATTTATGCAATTCTATTCTACAACTGTCTTTCTTCAGTTTGAATCTATGCCCTCTCAGGTTCTTAATCTGAACAAGAGGAAGAATCCCATCAGCATTGAGCTTGCTCGACCTGTTCAAGGCCTTATACATCTCAATCAGATCACCTCGTCTGTGCCTAGGTGCCTTCAAATTATAGCACCCCCAGGTGCTGTAATTTGAAGAACTTAAGCCCATCTTGGTAAGAGCACCCCTTTGTTCCCCTCATCAATCTTGTTGCCCTTCTTTGTACTCGTTCTAGCAACTCTACATCCTTCCTATAATGATGCCTCCAGAAAAAGCCTCCACACCTTGAATACTGTACACAGTATTCAAGGTGTGGCTTGACCAATGCCTTGTACAATGGGATAATCACCTCCTTGTCCCTGCTAGCAAAATTCCTATATAAATTTGACAAGATTCCATGACCTGCTCTGGCAGCCCGTCTGCACAATTACCCCCATGTCTTTTTCACTCTCTACTTCCCCGAGTGTAGTACCACACAGTTGGTACGTTTCTCTTGGGTTACTGCTACCCATATGCAGTACTTTGCATTTGTCAATGTTAAACTTCAGTTGCCACTTCTCAGCCCATTTGCCCAACTTATCTAGATCCATTTGCAGTAGCATACTGTCTTTACACAAATTTTATTGTAGCTGGTGATTTTAATGCCAAGTCAATCCATACAAACTGTCCAAGAAAATCTGTTCTTGGACAGTTTGTATGGATTGGACTTATGACCATCGCACAATTTTCTTTCAACTTGTTCCTTCCATTTCTTCTCGGTATACTGCCACCTCCTCTCGCTTTCCCTTGCGAAATGCCAACTGGCAGAAATTCTCTAATATTTTGATTTTTGATTCTTGTTTTCTGAAGTTTCTGAAAATATGCCTCCAGATGACTGTGCTACTCTTGTTTACAATACTCTCCTCAATGCTGCTACTTTCTCTACTAATAGGAAATCTAATAAACATGTTACCACTCCTTGGTGGAACAGAGAATTGACAATCTTGCATCATGAAGTCTTTCATGCATGAAAAAATTATCAACAGCATAGACATTCTTGGCCAGCTGATGATGTCAACCAACTCCATGCAATCTACCTTAAAGTAAAAACACCAATATGTCAAACTCATTGCTAAATCCAAATATGACACCTGAAAGAAATTTGTTCATCATGTTGGTAATAAAAATCCCTGGAACATTGTTTACAAAACTGCTAGAAACAAGCTACATGCACTTATTATCTAAAACACTATTATAAATAATAACACTGAATCGCTTTCTTGGACAAACCCTATAAATTCAATTCTGGATGCTCTCTTCTTACTTGATGATCCCTTTTAGATTTGCCCTGTCATACAGATATTTGATCACTTAATCATAATTACTTTACTACCTCAGTTGCTGTTCCTTTTACCCTTGTTGAATTATATTCTGCCATTACCAGGGTTAAACTTAATCGGTGTCCCGGCGAAGATCTTATGAAGGGGAGTTCTTGATAAAACTTCACTCCTGCTGTCCTAATGTTCTTCTAAATTTATATAATAAATGTCTACAATGGTCTTTTTTCCCAAATTTCTGGAAATCTGCTATATTAAGAATTCTGTTGAAACTTGACAAGCCTTATAATCTTCCCCGGTCATGCAGATCTATCACTTTGTTATCTCCTCTATCACCACAGCAAAACACAGTGGAGTTAAACTGACATTCCAGGTGCCACCATTCATCAGACACATATACCACTACTACTATTGTATGACACTGAAGGAAACGGAGAACTGGCTCAAAAAAGAACTGGGGGTAATTTTGCAGTCAGATATGCAGTTCTCTAAGCAGTGCAGATGGGCTTATAGGACAGCTCATGGGATTTTTTCAATGATATACAGGAATTTGGCAGCAGGGATATGGAAATGATTATGCCATTGTATAAGGTAGTGGTTAGGGCACATCTTGAGTGCTGCATACAGGTCTGTACGCCTCATTTTTTGAAGGATATGGTTCTGTTGGAATAGGTGGCATTTTAAATCAACTAGATAATTGTTATTTGTATCAACATGTCAGGGAAAGTACTAGGAAAAAGAATATTCTAGACCTCATCATCACCCATGAACCAGATGACATAATAGGGCTGACAGTACAGGAACCAGCAGCAGGAAGTGATTGTGGAGTTCTACAGTGACAGTGGACGATGAAGAGAGGTAGCAGAAGTTAAAGGCAAAGGAATGGGTACTTATAATTTCAGGAAAGCAAATTACGATGGCTTAAGGTGCTACATGACCTCTATTAATTGGGTATATATCTCACAGACAGCGAATACAACTGAATTATGGTATACCTTTTACGTTAATCACAGAAGCTTTGAATGCATATATACCATTAAAAAATACTCCATGAGAAGGATTCCAAGTTGGATGAATAATGAAGTAGTAGTAGTAGTAGTAGTAGTGGCACGTGATGCAAGAAAGCAAGTGTATGAGCTTATGCAGCATCAGCCAAAAAAAAAAAAAAAATCACACCATTCCCTCCAAATGCCTGTCCAGTTCCTCCTTAAATTTATTTAACTTATCAACTTCCACAACGACAGATGGAAGTTTGTTCCAGCAATTACCCACCCGCTGGCTAAAGGCAAATTTCCGCACATCTATTCTACATCTGTCCTTTCTTAATTTGAACTTATTCCCCGTAGGTTCGTAATCTGAACAAGTGGAAGGATCCCATCAGAATTCAGCGTGCTGAACCCATTCAAGGCCTTATACACCTCAATCAGATCACCGCGCAGGTGCCTAGTCTCCAGCCACTGCAATTTGCAGAACTTAAGCCTCTCTTGGTAAGAGGATCCCTTCATTCCCCTCACCAATCGTGTTGCTCTTCTCTGTACACGCTCAAGCAAATCTACATCCTTCCTAAAATGAGGCCTCCAGACCTGTACGCAGTACTCAAGGCGTGGCCTGACCATTGCCTTATACAGAGGGACAATAACCTCCTTTTCCCTGCTAGCAAAATTCCTATATATCATTGACAAAACCCCATGACCTGCCCTAGCAGCCTGTCTGCATTGCTCAGAAAATTTCATATCTGACTGCACAATTACTCCCAGATCTTTTTCATTTTCTACCGCCTTAAGTGTAGTACCACACAGTTGGTACGTTTCTCTGGGGTTACTTCTACCCATATGCAGTACTTTGCATTTGTCAAGGTTAAACTTCAGTCGCCACTTCTTAGCCCATCTGCTCAAATTATCTAGATCCTGTTGCAGTAGCACACTACCATTATTGTCATTAACAACCCTGCCAACCTTTGTGTCATCTGCAAACTTCGACATTAAGCCTGATATACCTTCATCAATATCATTGATAAATACACAAAACAACCCAACACCGAACCCTGTGGGACTCCACTAATAACATTAGTCCACGAAGAGCAGCACCCATTGATTACCACCCTCTGTCTTCTCCCACTTAACCATCCTTTTATCCATTGTAGCAACTTACCCTTAATACCATTCTGCTCCAATTTGTACAGTAGTCTTCCATGCGCAACAGTGTCAAAAGCTTTCCTGAAATCCAAGTATATGATATCAAAATTATTTTTTGCATCCAGTTCCTTTGTGACCACATCATAATAACCAATCAAATTTGTCAGACAAGACTTTCCCTTAACAAACCCATGTTGTGTCTGAATTATTGCTGCAGTCTTGTCTAGATGATCCTGCAATGCATCTTTAACCAGTGACTCCATTATTTTACCCGGAACAGAAGTTAAACTAACTGGTCTGTAATTACTCGCCAGATTACTTGAGCAGAAAAAGTACTGAAGTCAGTAACAGCTACAAATTGATCTGTAATAGTGCACAGAAAAGGTTAGGCTGGCAGAGCAGATTATGAGAAATCACTGGCAAAGAGAACAAAGTGTGGGGATTAGGAATACTTCATATAAATGTGAATAGAAGGCCAAATCAGATTGGATGCTTATGTAATGGACATAGGATAGTATTATGCTGATGTTGCAGATAAACTCAACAGTTATTTTGCATCAATATTTACAGGAAAAAAACTCTTTATTTCAATGAGAAATCATGGGAGTAAAGTTGAAAAATAAGTAATTAATAATATTGAAATTTCACATGATTATTTAATAAAAAAACTTTCGAGCCTAAAGGCGAGTAAGGCTCTTGGGGTTGATGGCATGTACCCTATAATTTTAAGGGAGGCAGCAAGTGAGTGCATTGAACCATTAAGGCCATAATTATTGAACCATTATGAGAGCATCACTGGACTTGGGAGTGATTCTGTCAAAATAGAAAAGTTCTAATGTATCATCAACATATAAAGGCAGTTCTAAGAGTATAATGGAAAATTGTCGACTGGTCAGTCTAACTTCAGTAGTAGGGAAAATCATGGAGGCAATGATCAAGGGTGGAATTCAGGATCATTTAGATAGAAATGAAATTCTGAAGGATAACACAGCATGGTTTTGTAAAGGGAAAATCATGTTTAACGAATCTGGTTAGTTATTTTGACAGGGTCACTCATGAGCTGGATTTAGGGAATAATTTTGACATTGTTTATTTGGATTTCAGCAAAGCATTTGACTCAGTCCCACATGAGTGGTTACTTTATAAGCTGGAACAGGTTGGAATCACAGGGAAACTCCTTAGATGGATAGCAGGAGGGCTGCAGGGCAGGAGGCCGAGGGTTGTGATAAATGGTTATTCTTCAGATCGGGTTAATGTAAGAAGTGGGGTTCCCAAGGATCAGTATTGGAACCACTGTTGTTTTTGATTTTCTTAAATGACATTGATGAAGGGATAGAGGGCGTGATGTCTAAATTTTCAGATGATGTAAAGATCAGTAGAATAGTTAATGATCACCACCAAGCAGAGCTTCTTCAGAGTGACTTAGATAGGGATGGTCAGATAAGTGGCAGCTATGCTTTAATTCAGCAAAATGTAAGGTCTTACAATTCCTGAAAAACAGCAACCCCAAATTAACTTATATACTTGGTGGATTTGAACTAAAGTCAGTAGTGGAAGAAAGGGAATTACGATAAGGGAGTTACAATATGGTCAGACATGAAGTTCTTTGTGCATTGTAAACAGGTAGTAAGGAAGGCCCAAGGTGTCCTATCAATGATTCATCGAACAATTGCTAGAAGAGAAGTGTGGTCTAACAATTGCTATTGTTAGACCACACTTGGAACACTGTGTTCAAGTATGGAGACCAAACTTAAAGAAAGGCATTGAGCTTCTTGAAAGGGTACAAAGATTGGTAACTCGCCTGGTGAGATTGGCAAAAGGGAGTCCATATGAGGGAAGCCTGCTCTCAGGCTTCTTGATTCCATTCAGAAGAGGGTAGTTAGGTTAATTAATGATTAATCTCTAACAGAGTCTCTCCACTCGCTTTCTCATAGACATACTGTTTCTGCTGCATGCCTCTTCTACAGATACTTCCATGGGCACTGTTCTTCTGAATTGGCTTCTATAATTCCCACTCTCTCTTTCAAAACAGTCCGAACACGTGCCACCACCAGCCAACATCCATTTACTGTCCAACTTCAAGCCCAAAGAACCAACTTTTCATCTTCCTTCAACTGCCTTCCTTCATACATATTTCCTGAAAATTACAATCTACAGAAGTTCAAGTCCAATGTCAACAAATATCTTCTTTTGTCTTCTCAACCTCCAACCCAAGCACGGTACTAAGTACTATAGGTTCTAATACCTCTCGTGTTTGGGGTTCACATAAAAAAAAAAAAAAAAAATGTGGGTTGCAGAGCTTGGAAACTAAGCACCTTAGAGGCAACTTGATTGAAGTGTTTAAGGCTCTGAGAGGCCCAAGTAAAATGAATATGGACAAAATTTCAGTTATAAATGATTCTAGAACTAGGGGCCATAATTTCAAGTTACAGGGGGGAGGGAGATATTTAGACTAGATTGTAGGAAGTTTATTTTAGCCAGCGAGTTATAAATTACTGGAATAATTAACTTACATGGGTAGTTGAGGCTGACAGTTGATGGGATCTTTATTCCTGATAGACAATAAACATAAGTGACAGTTTGGATAGATCCCATCCACCCCAAGTGTCTTTTTTATTATGTTTAGCCTCAACAATAGTCTTTCACTTCTCATGTAGCTCTCTGTCAGAATTTGATACATGCATCCCTAAAACATTTCTCATGTGTGAATGCAAATGCTAAATATCTATTCAACAACCTGAGCAGGATCATCAATATTTAAACCATTCACATCTAGTGGGTTAATGTGATTCATCCCCCTTCTTCTAGTGTTTACATATGTAAAGAAGTCTTAGCTGCTTTTCTTTGCATTCTTGCCAGAGACCTCTCATAATCTGCCTCAGTTGCCTAATCTCTTTTATGACTTGATTACAGATTAATTTGTATCTACCATAGACTTCTGTATCACCTAATAATATATATGCATCCCATGCATTTTTCTTTTCTGCCATGAGTTGCAACAGTTGATCTGACATCCATTTAGGTCTAAGCCTTGCACAGTATCTTTTAGTTTGTATAAAAAGCCTAGAAGATTCTATGATTACTTCCATGAATGTTTCCCATCATCACTTTACCCTGGAGAGCAAACAATGCATTTGCTCTCTGGACGCAAAAAATTCAAAACTGTTCCTAGTGTCCGAAAAGTCACGGCCACAGTGTTCTGGGATCGCCAAGGCGTTCTGTTGATGGATTTCTTGCCGAAGGGAGGAACAATCAATGTACAGCTTTACTGTGCAAAGTTGGCAAAACTGAAAGCCAAAATTCAACGCAAAAGACCAGGACTCCTGACAGCCAAAATTCAACGCAAACGACCAGGACTCCTGACAAGCGGTGTGATTTTGTTGAATGACAATGCAACTCCACACACACACACACTGCCCACACCACTTGTGAGTGGTCCGTGCCCACACGCAGGTTACTGCGTGTGGGCACGGACTTCTTCAGTACTGGTATTGTTAAACTGATCCATTGTTGGATCAAGTGCATGTTCACTTATTTCTTGGTGTGTAATTTGAACTTCATATTATTAAACATCATCAAGAGAAAAAATGTGTTACCTTACTTTTCATACACCCCCCCCCCCCCCCGTAGGATGGTTGCAGTATAAGAGGCAGAGGAGTGTGATTAAAATGCCTGTTTTTTTATATTGGGCCAGTGCTGTGGTGGGGTCCCTCAGGGATTTGTGCTTGGGCCAATGTTTCTAATTTCCTTAAATGACATTCAAAGAAGGAATAGAGGGCACGCATGGTGTTAAGTGTAGAGATGATGAAAAGATTGGGAGGGTGGAAAATGATGGCTTAAATAGACTTCAGCAATACCTGGATAATGACATATTATGAGGAGGAAAATTAAAAATAGGAGCAGGGGATTGTGATCCAGGTAGAAATGCAGTACTCTATGCAGTACAGACAAGCAGTAAGTAGGGGTAAAGGTCATAGACCACTGCCCTATTGATGATTCCTAACATTTTCTTGTAGAGATAAATAGTTTATAATCTCACCAAATAAGGCAATTGTGACACAGAACTTGGAATACAATACCTGACTATGGAGACCATCGATAAAAAAACCCAAAAACATCAAACTTCTTGAAAAGGTCCAGATATGGGTGAAACACCTGGTCAGATTGGAAAATAGGTGCCCATGAGGAAAAACTTCAACAACATGGGCTACAGAGTTTGCTAACTAAGCATTTTAGAGGGGACAGTAAAATGAAAGATATGAAATTTTCAAGATTATAAATTATGCTTGAACTATACACGTCATAAAATTCAAATTAATGGGGAACAGCTATAGATTGGTATGTAGGATGGTTGGTTATTTGACGTTTAATGGCACACTGGCAGCTAAGGCTATAATGCATCAAATCAATATAAAGAAAAAGATCAAAAAATTATTTGGTAACCTCTAAATAGGTTACCATGTAAAAATAAGTAAATACAGTGCAACCTTGATATAATACATCTATTCAGACTGTGGTTTTGGACATATCACGATTATGATCATGTCTCCCAAAATGAATTATGAAAAACAAGTAGCGTTAAAAGAACTAGCAATTTCATATTGGAAACTAGAAAAACTGAATATGTACACTGTATATCCACATCTACTGTACATCCTACTACTATATTTCCAAGAGGGAAAATTAGCTAAAAATCGGCTGTAATTCACTTTGATATATTCAGTATTCAGCTACAGAGTAATTTTTATAAACAACAGGATTTGTAAGAGACCAATTACTGTAGACACCCAGTTTCTCCACTCATCTAGAGATGCATGCAGCAGCACATGCTCTTTGAATAAACTGGGATTCAAGCCCCTGACTGGTAAATATGGTTGATCTGCCAATCCGCATTGAACCAGCGTGGCAGATTATGGTCCACTGACAACCCTGCAGTGGGTTGACAATGGCTTTAGTTTACTTTTTATCAGTGGAAAACTAATTTACAAATAGCTACCACTGGAGTGGAATATGGCTACCATTGGCCAGGTGTGTTACCTTACAAAGTAAATTTAAACAACCGCTCATGACATCCTAGCTTCCACTAGAAGCTACACTCAGTAAAAACTACCAAGAGCTAAACTGGACAAAAATATACATGAACTGACAAGTGATTTATGGAGAAATCACGTTTTAAAATATTCCTCAAGTGGCATGATGCATAGGTAAACTGTGTTGTTTGAAGATAATAAATAAAGTTGGTATTAGTAGGTTTATTTCTGAATTGGAAATATGTAGACAATGGAGTCAAATTTTTGTGTATTTTCTTACCACTTCTTCAGTGAGAGCTGTCATTGCAATAACACTGTCATAAAAGGTCAATTTGGTCACAACAAGTTTTTGTGACTTATGCGGGGCTGAGCAAGAATAGTTCCTCTCTTTGGATGCTGCATAGACTGGACTGCCACTGCTTGACTACAGGCTTAATCTGCTTTAGTTTATTATTGTTTGCCTGTAGTCTGTATAAGGGACTGACAGGCAACAGTTACTCAAGGAAATTGCTGATTTTGCAGCATTATCAGCTATATCATTTCCCCTGATCCCAGTGTAGCTTTGGATCAGGGGAAATGATATTTCCCCTGATTTCAACAACAGATGGAAGTCTGTTCCAGCAATCAACTACCCACTGGCTAAAGGCAAACTTCTGCACTTCTATTCTACAACTGTCTTTTATCAATTTGAATCTATGCTTCCTCAGGTTTTTAATCTCAGCAAGTGGAAGTATCCCATCAGCATTGAGCCTGCTCAAACCATTCAAGGCCTTGTACACCTCAATCAGATAACAGCACAAGTGCCTAGTCTCCAGATGCTGCAACTTACAGATTTTAAGCCTCTCCTGGTAAGAGAACCCCTTTGTTCCTCTCACCAATTTTGTTGCCCTTCTCTGTACTCGTTCTAGCAACTCTACATACTTCCTAAAATGAGGCCTCCAGACCTGTATGCAGTACTCAAGGTGTGGCCTGACCATTGCCTTATACAAAGATATAATCACCTCCTTGTCTCTACTAGCAAAATTCCTATATATCATTGACAAAACTCCATGACCTACTCTGGCAGCTCATGCTGCCAGAGCAGGTCATGGAGCAAACAAAAGTGCAGTATTAACCTCATGAAGCGACACAACCAGAATATCTTGTGTCCACCACTCAAGCAGCTGTAAGTAGTATCATGGTATGGGGTATGTTCTGTTAGTACGGACTGGGTCTGTTCATACCATTAGAAAGTCATGTACCTCCAATGAATATCTTTCTGTTGTCTTGGACCACCTTCAGCTTGCAAGGCTTCATTTTTACCTGGATTGTAATGGAGTCTTTCAAGATGACAACAACTATCCACCATGCAGAAATTGTATCTGAATCGTTCAAGGAACATTTCTAATATTTACCACATCTACCCTGGTCACCTAATTCTCCAGATCAGAATCCAATGGAGAATGTCTAGATATTGTCAGAGCAGTCCGGCTTTTTAGTTTTCAACCGACCATAAAACAGCAGCTGACAAATATCCTGATGGTAGAATGGTCAAATCTAGAACTAGACTTCCTTAGACATCTAGTGAAATCCATGCCACAATGTGTATGGACTATAATTTGAGCAAAAGGTGGTGCTACTAGATAGTAAATGAAAATTTAATTTTTTGGCCAGTGAGTGTACTGAATTCACCAATATAAAACTCCTCTGATCACACAGACCTCCTGGAGAATAAATTTTTTAAAAATATGTTCATTAAATTTTTGCTGCACAAAGTTTTTTAAAGAAAACTAATTTAAAATTGCTTAGCCAATAAGGAGACTCATGGTTATAATGAATGAAAGATAGTGTAAAGTTCATAAATATCACAGTGTTATTAATTAATCTTTTATGATTCAGACAGCATCAGAGAGGCATTGTTTTTTCTTTCAATTTGGAGGCGGGTTTAAATCCTCCCAAATGGCATTCCAAACTAATTTTCTCTAAATGACAATGCAGTATTTTCTGTTTCATTTTGATTTGTTCCAAATTATTAAATGATAGACCTATCCATTGTACCCCTAAATGGAACATATCTGCTTGCATGATGTCTGTCTGACAAATGCAATTTTTTTCATAAAAATTAAATTTTTAGCTTTCATCTTAATTGAAATCAGTGTTTATTAATTATTATTTACATAATTTATCCCACTTTACTTTGAAATTTGAGCCATAAAATTTTCTTTACTCATCTTCTATTACACTCTCATTCTATTATACCCTTGGAAAAAAGAGATAAATTTTCATAAAAAAAAGCACAAATAAAATAATCAATTTCTTGGAAGGTACGGAGGGTGAACCGTGTTTTTTTTTTTTTTTTTTGACTGATGCTATAAAAAGCTTGCTTTCTTGCATAATTTGCCATTACTACTAATCCACCTCGCCTCTGAGGGGCTGAGTATGTGGGGAACGAATTATGTCTGATGGATGAGTGGTGTTTCTACATTCTAGAAACATTTCGCAATTTGTGTCAACAAATAATTAAATGCATGGTGTGGTGTGTAAATGTAAGCTGTCACATGGTATGCTCACAACTTCCTTAGTATCAGATAAATACTTATGCTTTCCTAGGGCTTCTTATTTGATCCAATTTTCAGAAAGGTGGAGCACAATTTACAGGAGCCACAACTGAGAAAACAAAAGAAATCACTAGGGTGTGGGAAGTAACCATCTCAAAAAGTATACAATGAATGGAAGACAAAAGGAGTGTTTCTGCTAATTCTAAAAAGAAAACTACATTTGGTCACATGGCATCGGTCAGATCCCAAACAAAAGTTAACTTTCATAACTTGGGTAAATCAAAATGAAACATTTCTGAATAACATTTCATTCAGAAAATGTTACTGAGAAAAAACACACAGGAAGATTTTATTTTATTTTGACACAAAAACACTTAATAAAGAAAACAAAAAATTAAAAAGCAGTCTATGAGATACCAACTGGCATCTAATTAGAGTTACTATCTCTTTGAATTTAAGGATGCTAAGATCAAGTTCCAAGTTTGTTTCTTTGGGTCATAGACAGTAGCAGACCAAGGTGGAAGTAGGGTTAACAGGGTCACTTCATCCCCAATGATGAAATCACATACTGTGGTGCTCTTTTCAAGTTTCAATCTCTTTCATGTTGTTGGCAACTACCAAACTACAGTGCAACTAAATAACCTCAGTTAGTGAAGACGAGCACAAGATAGAGCAAGAAAGCATTTAGAACCAAGTGAAAGGAATCAGTAGTAGTGGCAAATGATGCAAGAAAGCAAGCTTATATAGCATCAACCAAAAAAATAAAACCACACTTATCCTTATCCTCCAATAATTTGTCTAGTTCTTCCTTGAATTTATTCAAACCATCCACTTAAACAACAACATATAGAAGTTTGTTCCAACAATCAACCACTCGCTGGTGAAGGCTAATTCCTGCACATCTATTCTGCAACTGTCTTTCCTCAACTTAAATTTATGCCCCCTAATGTGTGCAGTCTCAGCAAGAGGAAGAATGCCATTCACATTCAGCTTATTCAACCCATTAATGGCCTTAAACACCTCAATCAGATCACCCTGCAGGTGCCTAGTCTCCAGACACTGCAATTTGAAGAACTGAAGCCTTTCTAGGTAAGAACCCCTTTTGTTCCCTTCACCAATCTCGTTGCCCTTCTCTGCATCTGTTCCAGCAGAGCTACATCCTTCCTAAAGTGAGGCCTCCAGATCTGTATACAGTACTCAAGGTAATGATGGCTTAACCATGGCCATGTACAAAGGGATAATCACCTCCTTATATCTGCTAGCAAAGTTTCTTCTGTATATCACTGGCAAAATCACAAGTTGTCCTGGCAGCATGTCTGAACTGATTAGAGAATTTCATATCTGACTGCACAGTTACTCCCAGATAATTTTCATTTTCCACTACCCTGAGTGAAGTAACACACAATTGATAAGTTAATCTAAGAGTACTGCTGCCCACATCCATTTGTCAATGTTGAACCTCAACTGCCATTTCTCAGCCCATTGACCAAATTTTTCTAAATTTTATTGCAGTAACATTCCATCATTACCATCATTAACCACCCTGCCAACCTTTGTATCATCTGCAAACTTTGACATCAGCCTGATCTAATCATATGGCAAATCATTCAGTTTGTACAGCTTGATCAGAAGTATTTTCTTGTCTGTGCAGTATAGCAAAATTAGACTGGGAGAAACAAAAATAGAATAAGGGGCAGTCTTGTCTAACCAATCTGATAGGTTACAATAATGCAGTGACCAAGAAACTGGATGAAAAAATTAATTCTGATATCATATACTTTGATTTCAGGAAATGTTTTGATACTGCTACACATAAAAGATTGCTGTACAAATTGGAGCCGTATGGCATTAAGGGCAAGTTGCTGTTATGGATAAAGGGATGGTTAGTGGGAGAAGACAGAGAGTGGCAATCAACGGACACTGCTCTTCGTGGACTAATATTATTAGTAGAGTCCCCCAGGGTTCAGTGTTTGGCCAGTTGTTGTTTTCTGTATTTATCAATAATACTGATGAAGGTATATCAGGCTTAATGTCCACATTTTTTTTTTTTTTTTAAATGAAAACCCCAAACACAAGAGGTATTAGAACCTGTAGTACTTAGTACTGTGCATGGGCTGAAGGTTAAGAAGATGAATGAAGATACTTGTTGACATTAGACTTGACTTTTTTTTATTGTAATTTTCAGGAAATATGTATGAAGGAAGGTTGCTCCAGAAAACGGAAATTGAATGAATAAATGAGGAAGAAGAAAAGTTGGTTCTTTGAGTTTGAAGTTGGACAGTAAACAGATGTTCACTCTTTGCGACGTGTGTTCAGACTGCTTTGGAAGACAGAGCGGGAATTATAGAAGCCAATTCAGAAGAACAGTGCCCATGAAAGTATCATTAATTAACCTAACTGCCCTCTTTTTGAATGGAATCTAGAAGCCTGAGAGAGGTATTGGGTGCACTGCCCCAGATTTGAGAATAATATTCCATGGTAGGGCAGATTTGCGATTTGTACACAGTGAAGAGCTGTTTGGAAGAAAACGGCTCTTCACTGTGTACAAAGTGAAGAGCTGTTTGGAAGAAAAGTAACGCCAAAAGCAAAACAGAAAACCCAGTTTTTTTAGATACAGAGGAAGCAATATTTGTAATGTGCTAATGTCAAGACAGATTAGAAGTCAGGGTAATTGCCAATAGAGATATATGATCTTCCCAAGAAATTGGAGAGTCGTCGAAGATAAGCATAGGAACAGAAGAATTCTTTTTTGCAAGATATATTACAGGACTAAGTTTTAGAATGATTGAAATCAAGTAAGTAATCTTTGCCCAACTGAAGAATTATCTGGAGATCAGCATTTAAGGAATTGGTAGTGAATATTCGAGAAGTTGAAGCTGTTTGTAAAGGACAAGGTTCCTTGAACTGGAAGGTGGAATGCAATATGCTACCACCAGCAAAACTATGGATAAGATTTCCAGTCAATGGAAGATGGTCATTAATATACAAGAGGAAAAGAGTGGGAGAAAGAACTGAACCTTGGGAAGCACCAGCATTAGTGGAGAAGTTAGAAGACAAGAGAGTTATCTACCATCACCCACAGCAAGCAGGCAGAGAGAAAACTGGATACCTAATTACAAAAAACAATTGGCAAACCATAAGATGGAAGCTTATTTAGAAGACCTTTATGCCAAACATGATCAAAAGCCTTTGAAATATCAAGGGCAAATGTTTGGCTGAAGTGACAACAGAGCCATCTAGTTTTGACATAGGTGGGAACAGAGATAGGCAAAACTTGGCAAGGGACCAGAATTGCTTGACTACCATTTGGACAAGAACTCTTAGTTTTGTACTCTTAGCCTCTCTGAAATCTAGTTTGGACTGATTATAACTGCTTTACAGTAGTTGCAAGCTTTGGTGTAAGCAGCAAATGAATCTGGAAATTTGGATACAAGCCAATTACGACATGCAACATTCTTCACTTGAACAGTCTTGGCTCATTTATTGGAAAACCAAAGTTTTAGATATTGGACAAGATTTTAACGTGGAGTGTGGAATAAAGGTTTTAATTCTTACAAGAATAATTTCACTGACAAGATCTGAGCAAATTGACATCAGAAGATTTGAAACAGTAATCCGACCAAGGAAAACAAGAAAAGAAATATCTCAGATAGATCATCCCATTTTGCATTCTTGTATGCTAAACAACATGTTGAGAATGGCCATGAAAGAAAGGCTCCATTAGAGAAGAGACCATCACCAAGTTGTGAAATGAGGTGCCTAGAGGACCACTCACCTCGAATGTGTACTTTAAAGGAATGTTTGTGAGAAAAAGATCAAGCCTGTTGCTGTGTGGTTAGGATTGTCTGGTATTCTGGTAGGTAAATCTTGCGAGGTCATTAGTAATTGCAAAAGCCTCAGCATCTTGACCAGCTGGGTCCGTGTGACTAGAAAACAGATGCCAACTGGAGTTGTGAATATTAAAATCACCAAGGAAAATTACCTCACTGTTAGGAAAGTTGAACTGGAGAAAGTCAAGTTTCAAAGAGAGGAAGTTAGCGTTCAAAATGATTAGTGGAGTTAGGAGAACGATAGAGACAACAAATCAATTTGACATTAGAATGGGGTAGTGAGATTTTAAAACAGAGAAGATCGAAAAGAGGAGATTACAAATTACTATATCTCTGATAGGGAATATCAGAATGGACATATGCACAAGTACCATCTTTGAAGCAAAATGAATCCTACAGCGAATAATTGAGCCAACTGAGATGAGCAGTATTTGAATCAACCGATAACTGGGATTCTGTCAGAAGAACATTGGGTTTGGCAGACTAAGTGTAAATGGACATCTTTGAGATTAGAACTAAGACCATGTATATTTGTGAAATGAACAGGGAGGCATTTGGTAGGTTTAGATCTTTTCACAGATAAGTTTGTTATATTATTTTGACAAATCATGATGTATTCAGAAGTAAGAAAAGGTGGAGAGGACATGCTGTATGAAGTAATGAAATTTTTAGATGTGGAGTATATATGGTAAGAATATACCCAGCTCCTTGACATAACGTGGCCTCGACAATGTCCCCCCGCCTTCCCATACACACATTACTTGAACTCCCTCAAGTCACTATCTGGCAGAGTAGAGGCAGCGAAATTATACACTAGGTGATCTGGAAGCCTGCTAGAGATTTACTAATAGGTTTGGTCTGGTGGACTATCTAGCAGCCAGCCAGCAAACACCGATTTAGAGCTGTACCTTTGAAATATAAGGAAGATTGGATTTCACCATGATGTCCATCATAACCTCAAAAGACATCAATCATATTTTATGATGGAAGAGATGGGAAGGTTGCCGGAGCTTTGATTTGGAGACTAAACATGGCTTCCACCACTTCAAGAATCCAATAAGCAAAATGGTGGTATTGCAGCGGTTGATAAGAGTCATCTACCACTTTGTATTGCCTGGTAACACAGAAGGGCTGCAAGGTGTGCCGCCTACACCACTAGGTGTAGGCGGCACACCTTGACTCTTGTTTACATTGGTTCGCATCTGGGTGGCCATCTCTAGAATGCCAGGTGCCATAATTCAGGACTTGCACAGTTTATACCCAGGATTACTAACAGTAACACCACTGTGAAGGTGGAAGCAAAGGATATGGCTGTCGCAGACTGACCAGACTTTGGCAAAATTAAGTCCACTTGATTTGGATATTACCATCAGCATTTTAGATTTCCAGGTAGCAAGAACAGCTTGGTATAACTGAGAGAATGTCTGTGACAGCCTCAAGGACCAAGATGCAGATGATAAAAAGGTTGGCAGGGTTGTTAATGATAGTATGCTACTGTAAGAGGAGGTAGAAAAGCTAGGCAGATGGGGTGAGATGTGGAAACTGAAGTTTAACATTGAAATGCAAAGTACTGCATATGGGTAGCAGTAACCTCTGAATAAAGTACCAACTGTGAAGTGCTACACTCAGGGTGGTGGATAATGAAAAAAGACCTGGGGTAATTGGGCAATCAGATATGAAGTTCTCTGAGCAGTGCAGACAGGCGGCTAGGACAGCTCATGGGGGTCTTGTCAATGATATACAGGAATTTTTCTATTCCTATATATCATTATTTAACCATTGCCTTGTACAAAGATAATCACCTTCTTATCAAGGGAATGGTTAGGCCACACCTTGAGTACTGCATACAGGTCTGGAGGCCTCATTTTAGAAACAGAGCTGCTGGAATGAGTACAGAGAAGGGCAACGAGATTGGTCAGGGGAAAAATGGGGTGCTTTTACAAGGAAAGGCTTCAGTTCTGCAAATTGCAGCATCTGGAAACTAGGCAACCACGAGGTGATTTGATTGAGGTGTTTAAGGCTTTGAATTGTTTGAGCAAGCTCAATGCTGATGATATTCTTCCTCTTGTTCACATTATGTACTTGAGGGGCATAAATTCAAATTGAAGAAAGATGGTTGCAGAAATTTGCCTTTAATCAGCAAATGGTCGATTGTTGGAACAAACTTTCATTTGTCATTGTGGAAGTTGATATCTTAAATAAATTCAAGGAAGAACTAAACAAAACTTTTGTAGAGAATGAAAAGGTGAAATGGGAAGCTTTTTTTTTTTTTTTTTTTTTTTTTTTTGGTTGATGCTGCATAAGTTTTTTTGGCACCTCCGTAGCCAGGTCGGAAGGAGCAGCAGTGCATAGCACACGCTTCTTCATTAGACCGGGGTTCAAGCCCATGACTACCAAATACGGAGGATGCGGAAAGGTCAGGGAATGACCACCGCATATTCCTGGAGCAATATGGCCTTAGTTGCTAATGCTCCTAAAAACCAAATAACAAACAAACAAGCATAAGTTTTCTCTTTTGCATCATATGCCAGTACTAATGCCAATGACGAATTTTTCAGCAGCTGCTTTCTACATCCAGACTCTTTATATAGTTCTTATTTTCTTCTTCTTCCTGTCTGATATTAGGTCTAGTGGCCTGTTACAGTCTCTCTCCATCTTTGCAGGGATCTGCTTCTGTCTCTCCTTCCCTGGGGTTTGTAGTTTAGTATCTCTTTCGGATAGCATCCGTCCTCTTGACATGCTAGATCCATCTGTTCTTATTTTATAGTATTTTATTATTTTGCCATTCACTTGATAATTCCTAATTCATGTCAACTTTATCTGAATGAATTCTGTCAAATTTAAAGCCATAACAATTACACATGGATCCATTGTTTGGAAAAATCAAAGCATTGTATCTGGTAGTAATTATCAGTGGCATGCATTTCTTATTATTGAATTGGCAAAGGCATGTTATATATTATTGAAATAGTACCATTCCACAAAACTCATTTTAATTTTCATACTATTCAATAATGCAAATCTAATTATAACGATAATTTTGGAATGAAAATAACGAAAACAAAATGATGAGTACCGAATAGTACTAAAACTGAATTTTTTCTATTTTGATTAAGCTCTTCCTTCCAAAACCAAATTTTGTCTGTTTAAACCTTGATTCATGTATATTATCGCGAACCTGAATAATTATTTTCGACAACTTGTAAAATAATTAGTCTTGTAGTGAAACCATATAAAGCGATACTACTTTGTACAGGAGTAAAAAAACAAAAGTGCAAACGATGTGCTGAATTCACATCTGATTCTGAATGCTGAACACTGGGAAGTGACCTTCGGACTATGCATTCTGTTAATGTCAATTTTTCACTGCTAAAGTAACTTTGTAATTAGTTTGCTCATTTCACTTTATAAACGAAAGTTATTATAAATATGTTGATCTTAGTCAAGTTAGTTGGTACCTTTCATTGCCAACGCAATGAAAGCCACCAACCTTCAACAGCTGAATGACAGACAGCATTCGGTTTCGCCAAGTATATACTATCAATGTATAGAATATTAAGCTTGCATTACTAGTAAATCAACAAATCTCGGATAGCAAACCTGATGGGTGACGAAAATAAAGTGAATTTTAGCTTATGAATATAGCTATATATTATTATCTGCATGACTCACCCTTTCCTTCATTACTCAGTATGTTTCATTTTAGGTTCATTGTGCAGATTTCCGAAGATCTCGCTCTGGCAGCTTTTCAGTTCTTTCCTAAAATTTCGTTGTTCACTTTACTAACTGCATATTTTACATACTTAAAAGGTGTGCATTTAACTCACACAGTTATATTTCAGGACATAAATAGTTTTAATCACTTTTCCCTGTACGAAAATTATGACAGGGTTATCGACAATGATGACACCTGGTGGGTTCTGATTTTTATCACATGAAACAAATCAATGCATCGTTCATACTACACGGTATAGAGACTGTTAGGTTCGTTGGATAGCAATATGATCGTTTACTGGCTCTTACTTTTGTAAATGATACTGTTTTTAAAGTATGTATATTTTTAGCGTGTTTTGTTTAAAGTCATAAACCAAGGCATCAATTTCCTCAAGCAAAATTCAAGCCTTTTCTTTTCCACAATGTTTACATATGATAATTTCTTAACCATTACAGTAGTATCATATCATATCTTATCAGGAAAAAGCTCACTAGAAACTTGGATAACTCCAATTTTTTGCGAGCCGCTTATTATGAGGTACTATTCAATACATACACACATATATAATTTTCTTTTTCATCTGTACGATGAATTTTATGAGTGTTACGAAAGGCGAAAATCGATGATACTAGCAATGATATATTACCATTTACACCCTGTGACACATTACATTTGGAATGAAGTTGAAGAAATGGCATTAACTAAAAAGAGCACGACTGAGTGGAAAAGAAAATAATAATTATTTAGTACAGTTCGAATGTATACACCCGGTGAGTTTTTTTCTTGGGAAGGACTTATAGATTACCCGGGGGAAGTTAAACATTCTTTCTTCTATTGTGTAGATTTATTTTATATGCGTTGGGTCCATTCTTTTTTCTTCCACCCGAATATATTGTTACTTTATTGCGCACGTGTGTGTGTATATATATAGAACATGTTCTTGTTGAGTGTAAAAGAGTGTTATTAGACTTTCATTGCTGCAGGAAGAATTAACACCATGTTGATAGTGAAGGAATTATTCGTAAGTAATTTCTGCAGCCTGTTGAATATTATAGGGAATTTATGAAACAACTGAGGTCATGACAAAATTGGGCACGTCCTCATGAAAGATATGGAGAAGTTATGAACTTCTCCATATCTTTCATAACCTTCCCATGCTTCCAGCATTCAAGACAAATAGCTGCCGCAGAGTTGGAGACATTTAAAGACATTCAAATGAATGGGATAAAATAGCTAGACATCATACCCGAGAACATGTCCAGACATTTTTGACTGGTGTATAGTTTCCGAAGGCACATATTTTGAATTGTTAAGAAATCATTTAATCTCTACTGGTTTTCGTTTTATTTATTTGGCTCTTGAATTTTTTAGGCATGATATAATTTTGAAAGGGTAGAAAAGTGCCCTTATTATTACAACTACTTTTTAGGCATAACTTGGTAGCTGCTTTTGCATAATTCTTTCCTCTCACTATTATCAGGTTCATCATCCATTTGGAAACGGTCTGAGGTTCAGTTTTTGTCTCAGCTCGAGGAATTCCCAATAAAGCGTTTTTTTGTAGTTAGAAAATTAAAGACAGATTTTTCTTTCAGGTCTGTTTTTATTTTCCTCCCATATATGTGAAAATAACCTAAAATAATGCACTGATATCCTGCAATCTACTAGCCTTGTTATTTACAAAACAATTTAGTCCTAGTACCACCCCCCCTACTAAATTTATATGCCTAGTTGGCAATGTTTCGGGTGCACTGAGTAGAAAAGTGGTAGAGCTGTATGAGAACTGAAACAAATTAAAATGTGGGATGAAGAACTCTGGAGGAGGAGAAATGGAGCCCAATAGAGCATGTTGACAGAGAGAGAAAGAGAGGAATGGATACAATAGAGACCCAGAAAAGAAGCATGGACTGGAAACAAATCTTAATGGCTAAAACTTTAGCCATTAAGATTTTAAAACTGATGTTAAGAGTTTGCCACAGATGGATGCAGTAAGTAGGCTTTTTCACCCAGGGGAAACAAAATATATGTGTACTTTGCATCTTGAACAACTCAACCCAGCCTAACTCACAAATAGAATAGTTTTCTATTTTACACATTCTGCTTGCTCTCCCCCTCCAGGAAAGGGGGATTGTGCTTAGCATATCTGAATGAAGTCTTGCCTATCTCACTAGAACTTGTCCTTTGTTTCCATAAAATGAAGAACAATAAAACTCTACTTCCTTCTAGAAACGATTATAGGAAATTACTATATAGTTCTGCTTTATCTTTAATATATGAGACACTGACTAACCCTCCCCCCCCTTTTCCCAGCTTCTTCCTGCTGAGATCTACATGGTCAGCAATAAGCAGTGTTGATTGACCTTATCTGTCACCTTTGAGAATCAATAAAACCTATGAATTAGGGAAGTCACAAGTGGAGAGGGAAAAACATCTCTTTAGCTTCTCTGTTTTGTGCAGTAAGTAGTTTTAATTTGTTATAAGTTTGTAGTCCCAATGAAATGGATACAAGTTAGAAGATGTTTTTGTAGATTATTGACTTCAAATTGAAGGTGTGAAATTATGCTAAATAACATGGGAACAGGGCAGCGAAAGAGATTTTGGTCCTCCTCCAAATGAGAAATTAATACCTTGTTATTTATTAAGTGTTACTTATTACTTATTAAGTTGTATTTCAGATATATATACAGTAAAATATTTTTGTCAGAATTCTTCTAAATTCTGGGTGTGTCTTATCTTCTGGCAAATATGTTACTTGTCAGGCCTTTTATTATGAATCATAATGGGTGACATCAATAGTATGATTCATTTTTTGTCTAGACAGGTGTTACGGGTATCCCATCTATTGGATTTCATTACCAGCACTTGAGTTTCATTATGCATGCACAGTGTTCGGGTTACTTTTTTCACAGTACCTATCAACTTATTACAAGTTATTCCCAGTTCAGTTTGATTTTATATTAATTCTATCCAGTTTTACAATGTGGCAGTTATTCTAAGCAACAAATTTTCAGATAAATTATTTTTTTTCTGAACAGTGATTTGTATCTTCAAATTTTTATTCCTAATAACAGTTGACTAAATTTTATTTTTTAATCATTATTTAATCATCTATTTTAATTATGTAGTATTTGAAAATAAATACTACATTATCATTTCTTATAACATCACATTATTTAATTTCAAAATTGTTTATCATAATAGAACAAACACAATTACACTAAATACAGATCAAAGAACAAAGCAAATTACACTTTTTAAAAAATAGTTCTCTTTCCATTTTATATTCTTTTAGAACCAAATCCCTTACTGGATGATTGAATTTATTAAGGAACTCATAAATATTGTAATTTAGATATTGGAACTGATTGGAGTCAGACATTTCTAAAAAAAAATCCTGAGTTATTGATAAATCTAATTTAAATCTTATCACATGGAAAAGCATATTTTCTTAAAACTTAGTCATATTATTGGATAATATCTTTAAAATTACAATTAAATTTCAATTTAAGATTGGAGATACAATTCTTTACCTTGGGAGTGGTTAAACTACTGTGTGTAGTGTAAATCATTTTTTCATTGTTAATTAAAATTACATTATTTTCATACATACCATGTTTGAATGATTTCAAGGAAGAACTAGACAAATTATTGGAGCGGATGAACAGGTGATGTGGGAAAGGTTTGTTTTTTTTTTTCAGGCTGATGCTTTATAAGATTGCTTTCTTGTATCATTTTTCACTACTAATACTAATATTACACACACACACATATATATATATTTTTTTTTAATTTGGAAAATTAAATGCACAAGGCATAATCCTTATGGGTTTTGAAAATTAACTATATAATATCGGTGTAAATACACCATAGTTAACCCATAGATATGAGCTACGGTTGTAGCGTTGAAGGCATCGTTTTAATTGTGTCTCATAATGTGGTTGCCTTCACAACAAGATAGCTACTATTGAATTACTTCAAATAAATAATGCTTCTCTAGTAGAGAAGACTACTGTTATTTATTTTCAGCGGTACCACCACCCAGACGATCGTTTCGAAGCTGTGCGGCTTCATCATCAGTGGGCGGGCAGGTACCCAGGTAATACAACAAGCCATCTCAGTTGTGAAGTTATATCCGCATTATGAGAGATGCCAAAAGGGTGTGGTGGTAACGTATTCGGAAAATTAAATGCACAAGGCATAATCTTATGGGTTTTGAAAATTAACTATATAATATCGGTGTAAATACACCATAGTTAACCCATAGATATGAGCTACGGTTGTAGCGGTGAAGGCATCGTTTGGCATCTCTCATAATGCGGATATAACTTCACAACTGAGATGGCTTGTTGTATTACCTGGGTACCTGCCCGCCCACTGATGATGAAGCCGCACAGCTTCGAAACGATCGTCTGGGTGGTGGTGGTACCGCTGAAAATAAATAACAGTAGTTTTCTCTACTAGAGAAGCGTTATTTATTTGAAGTAATTCAATAGTAGCTATCTTGTTGTGAAGGCAACCACATTATGAGACACAATTAAAACGATGCCTTCAACGCTACAACCGTAGCTCATATCTATGGGTTAACTATGGTGTATTTACACCGATATTATATAGATATTTTTTTAAATAACACAGGAGTGATGTCTTCTTTGTCATTTGTCTATCTTGAAAGAAGAATAACCCCCTATCTAGTTGAAGTTGAACAAGACAGCCATTATCAAGTTTTAACAAACATACATACCTTCAGACAGCCTGGAAATCAGCAAATTACCTCTTCAAATATTGGAACTGGTGTTTCCTCTTACATTTCTTCAGCATCCAAATTTTGCTCATTTTTCTTATTTTCAATGTTGCATATTTCTTCACTGCTCAGTCTTGCTAATGTTGAAGTACCATTATAATTCACAAAATTGATGAAACTGAGTACTATTGAATTGGAATTAACTGAGTACTATTGAATTAACTGAGTACTATTGAATTGAATTAACTGAGTACTATTAACTTGCTTATTGTTGTCTTTTCCAATCTCATCATTTTTGGCTTTTATATGCACTTTAGAAACATTTGGCCATTAGAAATGATGGAGCTGGACAGGCATTTGGAACAAAGGAGGGGTGAAATGGGAGGGTTTTTTGGCTGATGCTGTATAAGCTCGCTTTCTTGCATCGTATGCCTCTACTAATGCTAATGAATCCCGCTTTTGTGAAGCAACTGGTGATTATTGCAGAACTTGCTGCATGCCAGCAGGTCATTGTTATATGTAATGTTTCAGTTCAGTCTTTCTCTCTGAGGAAGCAATTGCGTTCCGAATTGTTTTTTTTTTTGATACTTACTATGATTAAATGGTTATATCATAATAACGGGGCTGTAATTTGTTAATATAGTTTTCGGGGAGGTAGATCACTTTGATATTTCTGAGAAATTCATGTTTTATGGTTAGGTGATTATAATTACTGTGGGTGCACTTCATCAAACAGTAGTGTACATGCAGGTACCTATTGGATGGGCGACTCCGTATCCAGGTGGGAAGGAGCAGCAGTGCATAGCACACACTTCTTGATTAGACCGGGGTTCGAGCCCGTCACCACCAAATACGGAGGATGCGGAAGGGTCAGGGAATGACCACCGCATATCCCGGAGCAATATGGCCTTAGTTGCTAATGCTCCTAAAAACCAAATAACAAACAAACAACAAACCTATTGGATGAACATTAGAGTTAGGATATCATATAGGGACTGTATTTTTATTTACTAAATGTGAATCACATACACACACACAAATGGGCTAGGATTACAAAAAATGAATGCAAAATCTTGTTTATACTCTGGTATGACCATCACATCAAGAGGGGCTTACAATAAGTCACAAATACAGTTAATCATATTTAGTAGCCGCACAGGCTTGAATCACAGTCCGCTCAAAGAGCATGTGCTACTGCGCTCTCACTCCTGACCACTCAGCTGCAAACCTAAAATTGGAATACTGCTGTAATTGTTTTTTTCTGATTTTTTTTCCCTAATCTGACTTTAAATAGCTAAGGTTAGATTGCCACTTAATTAATTTCTAATTAACAATTAAGTAAAAAGGTTGAAATGACTTTTGAAGAACTGCCTAGGAAAAAAATGATATTCTTATAAAAATGAGTCAGAGCCAAAATAAACATTTTCACTCATGGAAGGGTGAAGCAAAGTCAGAAAAATTTTAAATACAAGTGGTGAACTAGGATCTCAAGTTCAAATGGAAGAATGTTATTGTCAACAGAAAATGATACTGGGGAGGATTTGGTAATGTACACATTCCCTAATTAAAGTGTTTGATTTCACTATGTACAAACAGACCTCAGTTTTTATTGATTTGAAGTTTATTCATGTTGGAATGCAGCACTTATTGGTGTATTGTAGTGCTCGGCCTTCTTAACTTGTTTTGATGTTATTATTTATAAAATTTTTTATTTGAACTGGAAAGCAGTGACTTCATTATAGAATTTGAAACAACAAAGGGTAGATAATTCATTTTTTAAATTTTTTTAAAGGACAGTATACCATCATATAAGTGGATCATATCATACAGATCAATGTACAGTCTTTTTGACCTTAGCAAGATCTTAACTTTGTTTCCACCAGGGAGAGGAAAACATCCAAGACCTAACATTTATCTTTCTGCTTATTCTGAAGTTGAAAACAGAAGTTTATTAGCTTTGGTGTGTGATAATGGTAAGAGATTCTTTTAAAATGATTTAATATTTTAAGTATTGTCCAGATAATAATGATATTTATATCTTGCACTTATTTTCTCATTTTGGTGAATAATCACTATACTTTTTTGCTTTAATTCTTATAATTATTATGATAAGAAAAGCTAATTGCTTGGACCAGCATTGATATCAATGCTTGATATTTTTTGCCACTAGGTTCAAAACCCACTGTGATTGTTAAGTTTTTTGTCTAGCTGTTTGTCTTTAGTACTTATAGTGTCATAATAGTGAGCATACATGGTCACTATTATGAACAGTCTGAATTTGAATCTGTGCACTGCCACAAAAAATGCATGGGTTAGTTAAATGAGCAACTTTCATTTTAGCTGCCAAAACAGTGAACTGTTTCTCAGCTAAGTCAACATGATACATTGTTACCTGCAACTTGTTTGGAGAGTTCTTGGTTCAATTCATATCTGAATTCTCTAGGCCTTTTCCATCAGGACTAGTTATTAGGCAGGGAAACTATGGTTTATCCCCTTGCATAACATGCAAATTGGCCTGTGAGGCCAATTTGCAATTGGCCACTGTATGGCAAATTGGCCATACAGTCAAAAGACAAATCTTGTATTTGGATTGGTCACCCAATGTGGGAGGAGGACGAGGAGTGGGAGATGGCCAAAAAAGGAAACAGAATTGCTTTCCTACCAACTGCTGACCTCTTTATGAGGTGAATATGCAACAAAAATTGAGTGAGAAGCAAAAGATTCTTTATTGTAAACAAAGATGATGAATAACAAGATACTAGTAAATTTTTTGAATGGAAGATTAAAAATTATCAAATTAGCAAATGATGACAATGTAGTATATTCTTGAATTTTTTTATTTTTTATTATGCTTATAATGTTTTAATTAGGTACACGTGTGTATACACTGCAAAAAATATGCATTTTCCAGTCACCTGAAACTTTCAGTAATGTAAATGTATGCACTCTCAGCACTGACATTGCCCTACTTCGAAGGTATATGAGAATCTAAACAAAAATTTGCATGACTGTTGTTCAGGTAAGAATATTGGGACTGGTGCAGTCTTGGAATAATGTGGTTACTGTTATGGACATGTTGCATTCAGATCCATAAAAAATCTACAAAAGGTATACAGCCCATTGTTAACTGAATGCTATTGATTTGAGCTACCATAACAGAGAAGTTATAAACTCTTCTGGTCAGGTCCATCAAATAGCATAAAGTGAAAATTTTTTTATTTTTATAAACAATTTGCTTTTCAAGACAGTTGGCTCAGTAATATTGGCGTCCAGTATATGATTCTTATTTGTGCGGTAGTTGTATTCACTTAACAAGGAAGAATGAAGTATGTCTTGCTAAGTGAGTACATTGCTTTTAGCCTGTGTTTGTAGATCTTATGCACATGTGAACAGATTTGAGTAGGGATAGAATATTGAGTTGTCTCTGAAATGGTTGGTCAACATGTTAAATCACTGCCTATGTGAGCCATGCTTAAAGAACTGTAGGAAGATGTTGGCAACAGTATTTATACAAAGGCAACTGTACCTATCCATCAGATTCTGAAGCCACCAGATGAAATACAGCACAAAATGATTGACAGATATATTGAAATATATATTATTTTCTCTCTGTATCATTTCAATTTTAGTATATGTATTGTTGACTCACCAGATTTCAAACATTATGACCCTAGATGGGGCATTGTCTGTATCAGTGTTCACTGATATAGACAAGACAGATACCTATAAGAGAACTATATGAAATGAATGGTGGAAATGTTTGTGGCTGTAGTCTGTATCAGTGTGAACACTGATACAGGCAATGAAATCAGGCTACATTCTTACTGTGTACTACTCTCTTCATATACCATACCATACCATCATCATCAGCATTTGCAGCACTGGGAAAGAGCTAAATGCTATGATGAATGCCATTGTTCTCTGTCTGGAACATTGTATTCAAGAGGAAGGCAATTGACCATACGAGAGTTTGTTGATCAGAGAGACTGGATATTTTTATGATAAATGATCTGTGAACAGGAGCAATTGTTAGTGTGCATACTGTTTGAAGAACATTTCATTAACACTGGTGTCATGGATGAGCTCCTGCCCATAAGCCTTTCATCATGGACCAGTTAGTTAATGAAAGTTAATGCACACTGATAAATGTGCTAGTTTTGTGTTTAGGGGAATTGGCTTAGTGCAAAAGAATTCATTACGGTTTTCTTCAGATGTACATAATTTCAGTGTGGTGCCAACATGGAGGCTGTGTTGAAAATGATTTCCATGTTCTAAATGTGAAGCATAACAGTGACAGTGTGAGGGGTGCATCTGTTTTACCTGGTATGTTGGCGCCTCCGTAGCCAGGTGGGAAGGAGCAGCAGTGGATAGCACACGCTTCTTGATTAGACCGGGGTTCGAGCCCATCACCACCAAATATGGAGGATGCGGAAAGGTCAGGGACTGACCACCGCATATTCCTGGAGCAATATGGCCTTAGTTGCTAATGCTCCTAAAAACCAAATAACAACAACCTGGTATGTTGCTTGGCCAGCTGTTTTTTTGAATAGTTCTTTGTAGAAGAAGCAATATCTTAACATCCTTGATACCACTCCTCCAATGATAAATAAGCAAATAAATTTCTTAAGTTTATTTATTTATGTATTGCTGATTTTATTTAAGATATTGATAAATTATTTATCAATATCTTAAACAAGATACTGATAAATAAGTCAAATTCAATGTATTCTCTAGATGGCCAAGGTCACAAGAGTTGCATGTTGATTATGACTGTTTGTATATATTTAAATAAGCACAGCTAGATTTTTTATTATCCTTGTCCCCCATCCCCTAACACCATAGTTCACAGTGCATTTTTTATAGCAGCATATGGGCTCGAACCCAGAACCTCCTTGTTTCTGCACCTATTAACCACAGAACTATGGATGTAATTTTATGGCACAGAATTTTAATGATAATGTTCCCTCCTCCCAGTCACAAATCTGTGTGATGGGTGGGTTAGTTTGTGGAGAATAATATGACACTGATGACTGGTCTGCTGTGGTCTCAATAGAACCATTATAGAACAGATTGGAAAGACATCAGAGGGCCAGCATGATTTGCCAAATTAAAAGTTCTGCTGGAGGAATGGAGAAATGTTTCTGTTGACAGATATCATAAATTGACGAAAATTATTCTATGAAAGTTACATGCCTGTATTACAGACAAAAGAGGTTCTGTACTGTATTACAATCTGATTTGCAAACCGCTATTGTCTTTTTTTTTTTTTATTAGTGTTCTTGTACTTTTTTGTAACATAATGTATGAGGCACATTCAAGTTATAAGGTCTCCTAATTTAAATTTCACAAATTTGTTAACGAATAAGATTATTTGTATAGCTGGTATTGATTGTTTGAAGTGCCTCCCATAAGGTAGTAGCACTATGCCATACCACAGAAAGATGTTGTCATTCTCTAAGTGGGTGGGCCCTGGGTGCCAAGCGAATGTGACTGAGCGATTTCCCAAAAGTGATCTACAGTTATTTTACGTTCTTGACGTTAATAAATTTATTCATTTAAAAACAGCTCTTGTAACAAAAACACTTGTACAGAGCAAGAAAGGAAAGGCACCTTTCTTTATTTCTTCTAGTTTACTACTAACCACTTACTACTTTTCGCTTGGTCACACCAGGCACTGCTCCTGCCTCCCCGTGGCGGGGCCGGTAACCTAGGCAGAAAAGTCCATCTGCCAGGGGCTAAGAGGAGCCAACATGGAACAAAATATGTTTCCAACTTTAGAGCCGCCAAGCTGTCGGCCAAACACAGAAAATGACCATGATCATGATTCGTCGCAAGCAAAGAGGTTGAAAACCAATCCCTTGGCGACAGACTTACCTGCATTCTTAATAATGCACTCACTATCTGAACAGCCTCTCAGTAAGCTATCCCCCTTTTTAATTCAAAAACATCTGGAAAGTATTGCAGGGTCTCCCAAGACGGTTAAGAGACTGCAATCAGGGGACTTACTTATTGAAACTCTAAATAGCAGGCACTCTGAGAAATTACTAAAAAAGACAACTTTCGCTGGTATTCCAGTGAAAGTAACTCCACATGCAACCCTAAATACATCAAAGGGTGTAATATCTAGTTGGGACCTGATGAATGTGATGGAGGAAGAAATTAAAGAAGAGCTTCAGGAACAAAATGTAATAGCTGTAAAAAGAATAATGATAAAAAAAGACAATATTCTCACACCTACCAGATATATCATTCTTACCTTCAACAGTTGAAGCCTGCCCTCATCAGTAAAAGCTGGATATCTACTTTGCCACACTCGTCCTTTCATACCAAATCCGTTGAGATGTTATAAATGCCAAAAGTATGGCCACTCTCAAACGACATGCAGAGGGAACATGTTTGTCCCAACTGTGGATCCTCCGATCACATTGAAAGTGATTGTTTGTCGAAAGAAATTATATGTCCCAACTGCAAAGGCAACCATCCTGCCTACTCTAAGACGTGTGAGAGGTGGAAAACAGAGAAACAAATTGTAAAATATAAAGTTGAAAACAGAGTTAGTTATCAAGGGGCAAGAAAATTAATTGCACCCAGTATGCGTAACCGTACCTATGCCAATATTGCAAAAAAATATCAAACCACTGCCACACAAACTGATGTTACCATTCCTTCAAACACTTCCATCTCTGACTGGGCTCGGGCTGTCCTCTCTCAGCAACAGCCAGTCCCGTTAAGCACTCAGACCAAGCAAATAATACGCCTCTCACAATACCAGCAAAATCTCAATCTCCGCCAGTGAATGCCACTACTACAAATAATGATAGTTCGACTTCAAAAAAGATTATTCGGGACACATCGATGGAGGCAGAGTACCCATCCAAACAGGAAGATCCAATTCTGGAAATATTTGCAGAAGAAGAGATGGACACTGGTCGCCGTTCCTTTCCAAAAAGAGACAAACCAAAACCAGAACACCATAAGACAGCCACGTCCAGTACAGCTTCTTCTTCTAAATTCAAGTAATGCCTAACATCTTGCAATGGAATTGCAGAGGCTTTTGTGGAAACATTGACGACATCCGTTACTTAATTAATCGCTACTCTTCAGTGGGTTTCTGCCTGCAAGAAACCTATTTAACTACTCAAATTTCCATTTCCATAAAAAACTACTTTTTCTATAGACGAGATCGGAATACATTAGATTCTGCTCGTGGTGGTGTAGCTATTTTAATTAGTACAAGGATTCCAGCTAGGCAAATCACTCTCCAAACCCAAATCGAAGCTGTCACTGTGCGTCTGATTACTCAGACTACATTAACTCTAGTCTCAGTTTATCTCCCACCAAATCATACCTACTCTTATAATGATCTTAAAGAACTCTTATTACAGCTACCCTCCCCTATCTGCTTGCTAGGGGATTTCAATGGCCACCACCCTTTATGGGGTTCATCTAAATTAGACAGACGCGGCCGACTGATTGAAACTTTACTGGAAAAAGAAAACCTCACTCGTCTTAACAGTGGCTCGCACACCCATATACAGTTACCCAATGGACAGACTTCTGCCATTGACCTATCGATTTGCTCCCCGATACTGTTTTCAGCTATGCAATGGTCCACTGTGGATGATCCCATGGGCAGTGATCATTTTCCAATTGTTTGTAATCTGTTGACTACACAACCACAATTACAACAGCCCTGCAGGAAATGGAAATTCTCTAAAGCCAATTGGGCCAAATTTCAGTCAGCAATCACTCTTGACAAAAAAAACTATTCAACTACAGCCCATAGATGAAGTTACTGATTATATTACATCCCGCCTTTTAGTTGCAACTAAGTACTCAACTCAGTTATCAAATCCCCCGTCCCGACGGCATTTCAACTACTGGTGGAATGAAGAGTGCACAAAAGCAAAGAAGGAAAAAAATAAAGCATTTAATTTATTCCGTCAATCTCCAACCACAGCTAATCTAATTAGCTACAAGAAACTAAGGGCAAAGGTGCGTTACATTCAAAAGCAGGCCAAGAAAGATTCTTGGACTATGTTTGCATCAACTATCAATAGGAACACTGACTCCAGACTAATATGGAAAAAAATTAGGCAGCTTTCTGGGAAGTTTCCAACTGTTCTTTCCCCAATTCTCTCCTGCAATGGGCAAGAACTCTCTGCTCCTCTAGATATAGCCAATGCCTTGGGCAAAACTTTTGCTGAAATATCGGCTGCATCAAACTACACTCCAAAATTCCAGAAAATTAAGACTGCCAACGAACAGAGACCTATCAACTTTCGAACCTCACTGTCACTTCCATATAATCAGCCTCTGCAATATTGTGAACTTTTACAGGCCATCAGAACAACACGAAACAGTGCCTCTGGGCCAGATGGCATATATTATGTCATGCTGCAGCATCTCGATGAGAAAAACTTACAACTGCTTCTAATCTTTTTTAACTGGATCTTCCTGGAAAATATTTATCCAACCTCTTGGCACCATGCTACAGTTTTGGTGTTTTTGGAACCTGGAAAAGATCCCTCCAGTTCTAATAGTTACAGACCAATATCTCTGTCAAGTTGCCTTGGTAAAATTCTTGAAAAAATGATCCATAGTCGACTCACTTGGATCATTGAAACTCAACATCTACTGAGTAATTGTCAACATGGCTTTCGCAAAAACAGGTCATCCCTAGATCTGATGATCAAGGCAGAATCTGAAATTCGCAATGCCTTTGTGAAAAACGAACACCTTGTCATGGTCTCCATTGATATAGAGAAGACATTTGATACTACCTGGTGGTATGGCATTCTCAGTGACCTATATAATCTTGGTCTACGAGGCAACCTACCCATATTTATTAGGAACTTCCTCAAGAGCCGATCTTTCCAGTTGAGATATCAAAATTCCCTTTCTGCTACATTCTCGCAGGAAGGAGTACCACAAGGATCAGTTTTGAGTGCAACCTTGTTTGCCCTTAAAATTGATTCCATTACAAAAGTACTTCCAAATACTGTAGAGGCTTACCTTTACGCTGACGATCTCGCTATTTCTTGCCATTCTCAGAACATGAGATCTATCAAAAGGCAATTGCAGATGTCCCTCAATAAAGTTCAAAAGTGGGCTGAGCTCAATGGATATCGTCTTTCCCAACAGAAAACAGTTGCGATCCACTTTTGCTGTCAACGCAAATTGCATGCAGATCCTGAACTTCGGATTTCAAATTCCACCATTCTGATTGCCAGCAATATGAAATTCTTGGGACTAATCCTGGACAGTAAGCTCAACTTCTTAGAGCATGTTAAATTAATACGTACTGCCTGTCTTAAAAAGATCAACATGCTAAGAGCTTTATCTGCCCTCTCTTGGGGAGCAGATCGTACAACTTTGCTGCTCTTATATAGAGCACTGATTAGATCCCGTTTAGATTATGGTGCTCCAGTTTATGATTCTGCCCGAAGGTGTGTGCTATGTTGGCTGGATCCTATTCAACATAACGCACTGCGGATTGCAATTGGTGCATACAGGACATCTCCAACTCAGAGTCTATACATTGAAGCTAATGAGCCCGTCTGCATCTTCGTAGAAAAATGTTACTACTTAAATATGCAGCCAAAATACAGACTTCCTATTCGCATCCTATTCAGCCATACCTTTTTAATCAACCACTAGTTAATCTCTATAGAAATAAACCAAGTAAAATCCAACCAGCTGGCCTACGGTTCCTTGAAATATCACAGAACTGGAATGTTCCTCTCCACAATAGGCAACAGATAAAGAGTTGCTCTCATCCACCATGGACCACCTTTCCTCAACTGACCTCTGATACCTATTTTCTTCAATGGGGAAAGAATTGCCTACCGTCAGTGACTATGCAACAACTCCATGCTAGCCATATTCAAACCTATGCCGACTTCTTGCTGATATATACGGATGGTTCCAAATCTCTGTCAACTGTTGGAGCAGCAGCAGTGTTTCCCTCTGCTATCATATCAGCTTCTCTTCCACCTGAGTATAGCAACTTTTCAGCAGAACTATATGCAATACAGTTAGCTCTAGAAAATTTGACTCTACATCCATCTGCAAAATATATAGTTTATACTGACTCTCTCAGCTCAATTAAAGCAATGCAGAATACATCTCAAAAGAATCACCATATTGTAATGAAAATCAGGAGTTTGTTATTGCAGATTTATCATCGTCAACAACTAGTGAAGTTTTCTGGATTCCAGCACATTCAGGCATAAAAGGGAATGAAGTGGCTGATATATCTGCCAAAAGTCCAAGTTCAGACCTAACTTCTGTCCCTATTCCAGTGCCCGATTATAATATCTTAATTCAAGCAGCATGCCATGCACAGTGGACAGAATTATGGCATAACCAAACGAATAACAAACTTTTCCAGCTGAAACAATACCCAAAGTTCTGGCACTCCAGCAATCAGACACTGCGGCGGGAAGAAGTGGTACTCACACGAATGAGAATAGGACACACCCATCTGACTCACCTCCATCTACTAATGGGCGATGATCCTCCTCAGTGTCCACACTGCTTAGAATATCTAACAGTCAAACACATTCTGATTGATTGTCCACAGTATCAACAACATTGAGCTGCAATACTTCAAAATCTGGCTAATCGTCGAGAACCATTGACTTTACATCATATCATTGGAGAGGACGCAAATGTTAACGAGCTTTTCTGCTTTTTAAAACAAATTGGAGTGTATCATCTTTTATAAATTGGCTTCAGAACTGAAACAAATTTAAACTGGATTATTTTTTAATATTCCTACGAATAGGCGCACTATAGCCATAGCAGCTAATGCGCCAATAAACACCCATACCACACACACTCTAAGTGGGGGTGTGTGTGATAGTGAAAAATGGCATAATTTTCTTTTCAAGGGCAGTATGTTATTATTTGGTTTTTAAATCTGTACGAAGAAATTGCTATTGATATTCATGTAAAATATATTTAAATGTCTTTAAAGTCTGATGGATATGAAAAATATATGAATGATGCATGAGGTCTAGATTTCACAGTTCTAGGAAAAGAATTGTGTGAGAACAAAACACATCAACCAAGAACTGCAAATCAGTTCTGAGGACATTACCCATTCTAGGCAGAGGCTATGAAAGACGGATGTAATTTTATGGCACAGAATCTTAATGATAACGTTTCTTCCTCCCAGTCACAAATCTGTGTGATGCATTAGATAATAGTGAACTTATAACATCATTAGGCACATATGTGGGCTCTGCGCATATAATTTTGCATGAAGACTTCAATATGAGACAGATGGGCACCCAGGGTGCTTTTTTTAGAAATAGAGACAATCATTTTGACATATATCAGAAAATTCTTGTGTTAATTTCTGCAATGAGTGGTGCTTTCTTTCCCATAATTGCCAAGAACCAGTCTACTCTTCTGATGCAACATCACACTAATTCATCTAAAACAGACGAATTACCCAATGATGGTGGGTCCTAGAGATGCTGACATTTCACCAGAAGGCATAACATGTTGCTATTTCTGCTCAGCGTCAAAACCAAGGGAATTGTATTTCTTTAGTGATTAGTGACTTCCGATGAGACGTGAATATACTACTTCACTCTAGCATCAGAAGTCCAGTATGGGATAACACAATGAAGGATTCCACTACCCAAAAAATTCAAGACAGCCTTCAACTGACAAGGTCATGCTGGTTGTCTTTTGGGATTCAGAAAGGTTGATTCTTGTTGGTTTTCTGCCCCCTTGTGAAGTAGTTAATGATCAGTAATATAACAATTTCCTTTTCATTGATGTGTATACAATAGTTTGTGAAGAAAAGGCCTGGAAAACTGCCAGAGGGAATCATTCTATAACAAAATGTTCACATATGGCAAATTTGACAATAATATTGGCCACTTTGGATGGCTAGGAAATTGTGAACCACCTTTTCCTTTCTGTTTAGATTTATCTCCCAGTAATTATCACCAGTTTAAACCAATGAAGGGGTTCGTGATAGGCTGGAAATTTAAGACATGATAATCAAATGTAGTATTCTGAACTGGCTACACTGTCAGCCTGCTCCTTTCCATGTTGTCAGCATCAGTACCTTTTCATGGTGATGACAAAAATGTGTCAGTGTAGAGCAGGGGTCAGCAACCTTTTTGAGTGAAAAGCCATTTTACATCTAATTATAAAAAAGAGAGAATCCGAAAAGCTGCACTTCAGCTCAAGAAAGGGGGAGGGATGGGGGAGTTTTTTGAGAAATGAAATAGTGGGAAGGTGTTTTATTAAAAAAAAAATATATTTTTTTTGAAATATTATTTATTAATAATATTTCTAATTAATGTGACTTTTGCTGTTGAACTTCTTGAGCGAGTCTCTCAGCATCAGGGAAGTATGCCGTAATTTTCATCTTTAAACATGCCAAGAGACTTGCATTGTTCAGACAGTTTCTTGATTTATTTTTAATATAGTTCATGTTTGAAAATATTTGCCCGAAGAAATTCGTCGAACCAAAAACTGAGAGAAATCCAAACGCAAATATTTTCAAATTTATATATGTGTCCGGTAAGCTACACCACGCATTGAACACAATTTATTCTTGGTTTTTCAACTCTATCGGCATCCATTTATGTAGAATTGTGAGGGCAGCCTTTTGCCTCTCCAAATGCTCAATTTCAGTTTTAAGGCATTTTAGTCTTGCACTCCACACATGTCCTTGATTTTTAAGTCCTCTAACTCCATTTCAAACTTTGCTTCATCTGGGCTAAAAGTTAAAGAGCCACAGTTACATGCTCAAAGAGCCAAGGTTGCCGACCCCTGGTGTAGAGGAACAATATATTGAAAAGAATAATAAGGTTGGTGATTCTGTATTAACAAATACTGTGCAGTTGTAAATGTTTTATGTGCTGATATTAGACTTTTTTTCTTTTTTTTTTTAGTAGGGTTTGTCTGATAGTTTTTGAATTTATTGAAGATACCAGTTTGTGTAATGAATATAGTAATTTTCTTTATTTGTTATATTTAATTATATAAATTATTTTATTTGTATTTAATTTATCAAAAAATAAGGCTATATATTTTGTTTTGCAAAATTTAGATTTAAAACTATTAAACTGAGAAATAATCTTAAGCAATTTCAGCATACTGTGTTCCACAATACATGGTAAATGATAATGGAAATAGATAATGAAAGTGGATCCTTCTCTTATTATTTGATTTTCTTTTCATTGATTTACAAATTTTAAAGTTTTTGGCCAATTTTATATTATAAGATATTATTTTTGTTATGAGTTACAATATAATTAATTTATTATATAATACACGTTTATATTTATGTATTACTTCCTTTACCTTTTTTACAGGTTATCTTTTGTTTTACTATGTGGCTGTTAACAGTAAGCCCATTGTACAACAGTTAAATTGGTTTTCTTGTCAAAAGAAAAGAATAAAAGCTATATCTTTTGACCCTTCTGGATCATGGCTACTTTTAGCATCGGCCGATGGAACCTTATATATTTTGCCTGTGATGCATTTTCTGGTACGATTTTGAGCTCTGTTTTTTTTAGTTATTTTCTAATAATTTATTTTTAGCATAATTATTATCATTAATCAGATGAAAACTGTAGAGTAAGCTGTTGTATATGTTTCCTTTAATCCTTACTGCAGATTTGCCATCTTAATACAAACTTTTTTTTCCCATTGAAAGATTATCCTTGTTCCCCATTCCCTCCCCAGTAGTATTACGCAAGCAAAAATCTTGTGTGATTTCAATAGAATCAGGCAGGCTGACTGGTTGATTCTGTTAATTTTCATTTCCATGTTTGCATGATAAACACCTATAAATTCCCTAATATAGATTCAGTATTATAAAAAAACAACAAAAAAGAAATGCTTCAGAAATATTAAAAACTCATTCCCAGGAGGAAAGTAGTTAGTGCAACATTGACATCACCTGCTAATAGTCTGGTGCTAACAGCATTGGCATGCTCTCTGACAAGGTGGTATTACCACAGAAACAGCTGTTGGAGCAGTGACATTTCTTTTAAATAAATACAATATTTTTTATTTATTTATTTATTTTATTCATTTTTAAATAAATAGTTTTTGTAGGCTTGGAATAGGAAAGAATAGAGCAGTTCTGCTATGTATATAAATTCATATCTTTCTCATTCAGTCTGGTATTCACTCATGTTTCAGGGTCAAATACAACTCAGTCAGAAAGTACACAGTAAATTGGTCATATATTTGATAGAATATTAATTTCGTATATTGGGTGAAAGGCATGATGTGGGGATGTGTAATATTATAATATTAATTAACAATAGTAAATAATAACAGTGAAAATAATAGTAATTTCACATGAAATTAGTTAATTGAATGCTAATTTAAAGGTTAGTTAACCTTTTATTTAGCATTCGATTAATGGATCATTGTTATCCTTTTTATAATTAGCGTTAATTTCATAGTTATTTCAGTTGATTTTTCTGCCTTTTTTTTGTTTCAAATGAGGGGTCCTACTGTTCTCTTATTGATTTCATTAGACTTTCCGCTAGTTTAACATGCATATGTGGTACCATTAAGCACAACTTGCATATTAACTGTAACTATACATAGATAGAGACAGACACTCTTAAAGTATTTTCCTTGAACAGTAATTCACTTTTGCCACCATTGTGTTTTGTTTGCTGCAGATTTGGTGGTGTTTACTGTTCCAGATGCTTTTGCTGAATTGTCTCTTGTAGCCAGTATAATACCTCTACATATCTTTCCTTATTCACAATGGCACCTTGAGGAATAAATTTATAGTGCACAATACTGTGATGGTCAAAAAGTTTACTCCTAGTGTTACCTTTCTTTTTGTCCTGTCTTGCCAAAATTTTTTTTTTATTGCAGTGAATGAGGCAGTTTACATGTTGATGATGTGTACTTTGTTTGTGGGTCATAGAGAAAATACCAAGTCTTTTCTCTGGTGATGATAGATTTTAAGAACAACAGCATCAGAAAGCATCTGAGGCACCACACTGAGCAACCTGATGCATGTTCAAATCTGCTTAAAATTCCATGGCAGTTTTGTGTGAAAAGCTTAAAGCTCCTGCAAGTTTATCATTGGTCAGAATGCAGTTCTAATGCATGAGTTGTCCAGCTGTTTCAATTTTTTTGGGTATGCAAACTGTTAAAGGTCTTCCAGCATGTTTATTATCTGCTAAACTTTCTCTTCCCTTTTAAATCTGTCATGCCATTCAGACATGGCAATGTGAGACAAAAAAAATTTTCTGTAAACCTCATACATCATTTCCAGTGTTTCATAATGTCTCTAAGCATTGGCAAAATCTGATTTTTGCAAGATTTTCCAAATTTTATATTTTTTACACTGAGAAATCATAATTAAATAAATGCACTTCAAATGCGCACAGCAATGAAACTTGTACTGAATGATTAATGAACTACTGTGTACAAGTAGATGCAGGTTGAAAGTACAATTTGGCAACAGCAAGCCAGGAATTTGACTGCATTATATAATATTTTAGTTGTGAATCAGTTGTTTTAAATTTCATATTAAAGATATTATTTATTATGAGATGAAAGTATGTACTAAACTGGCTTTTTTTTTTTTTTTTTCCTTAATTATTTTCAAGGACCCCTCCATAGAAATATCACACTGCTGGAAAACAGATGACCTAACTGCAATCAAAGTTACCAAACACAAAGGTTAGTTTCTTTGAAGCTTATTGTAAAGAAATTAATTGAGAGTGTACAATTATAAATAGATATTATTAATAAATGGATAAAAATCTTATTTGATTTTTAATTTTCATTAAAATTAATCAAATTTAAATATAAAGTTATGTATTAATTTAAATTTGACCTTCCTTTATATGCTGAAAAGAAATCCAGTTTTCCAATTTTAGGAAAATAAATACAGAAAAATAAATGCATGGCAAAACATAAAGTGGTTACTGGATTATAAGATGTTTACTTACTCACATAAAATCTAGAATAAAACTTATTCTGGTGAGTGGCTGCAGTAAAATAAACACTATTATTAATTTTTTTTGGTAGTGGTGGTTGGGGAGAGATTTTCATTTAAATTTAAACTGACACCACAAATTTTAATTATGCTTTGTGATCATGATCTGAATGCATATTTAGATAATTGGTAGCAAGTATACTTTAAGTCGTCTGTGATAGTAGAGTAATTTTGTCACATGTTTGAACTCTTTATTTGGGACTGAGTTAGCTATTCTCAGGCCAGGGAGTTGGATTTTCCTTATGAGTTATATTCTGGGGCTATTGTGGATAAGTCAGCCTGTGAATGTACACTTGTGTATCCAAACCATCAGGTCAGTATGGGGACTTGACCAGTATCTTCTCCCTCATGTAAGAGGAGGCTTGTCAGTGTTTTTCAGCCATGAATCCCTTTGGCAAACCCAATTTTATTACAGAGATTTTAATATATTAAAGAACATATGGGCACTGTCCTTCTGAATTGGCTTCTATAATTCCTCCCGTCTCTTTCAAACCAGCCTGAACACATGCCGCAACCAGTCACCATCCTTTTACTGTCCAACTTAAAACTCACAGAACCAACTTTTCTTCTTCCTCATTTATTCCTACAATCTCCGTTTTTCGGACCAACTTCCCTTCACACATATTTCTTGAAAATTACAACGTACAGAAACTTCAATTAATGCACATGCTGCAACCAGTCAAAAAAAAAAAAAAAAAAACTTGTACACAAATAAAATAAAACACCAATAAAAAAATATTTGCAGAACTCCTGTGATCTCTTTGGATAAACCTAGATTTCCAGAGAATACAGCATGAAAACCTTAGCTGTAATGGACTAGAGCCCTTGCAGTCAACACAGTGGTTTATAAACCTAGATTTCCAGAGAATACAGCATGAAAACCTTAGCTGTAATGGACTAGAGCCCTTGCAGTCAACACAGTGGTTATGAACACTGCTCTTCTGCACTGAATGTGTAAAACCTGGATTTGAATTGCATTAAGGTGGAATTTTTATGTGCCTTTTTGTAATAAATTTAGTCAGTGTTAGATGAAGGTTGCACTCATCCTTCCTCCCCCTTTCAGAAACTTGGGAGGGGGTTAATCTAGTAAAACAGCAGATTGATAATACACAGATATTTTATGGCTTAGTTTCTTTGATGCAAAAAATAAACATTTAAACAGTGAAGTGAAAAAAACTGATGAAGAAGATAATACCTGTTTAGCTTTACTGGGTCTTGAAAATATCTAAGAGCATACTGTATTTTGTAAGATCAGTAATGAATTCTGTATATCACAAGGTTTTTTTTTTTTGTCCTTGCTTTTTCCCATTATTATATGGGGTCAGTGTTTTTATTGTTTTGGCATACAATTTTTACAGCTGGATGCCCTTCCTGATGCCAACCCTTACCCTTTATCTGGACTTGGGGATATGCGGTGGTCATTCCCTGACCTTCTGCAACCTCCGTATTTGGTAGTAATGGGCTCGAACCCTGGTCTAATCAAGAAGCATGTGCTACGCACTACTGCTCCTGCCCACCTGGCTATGGAGGCTTCTGTATATCACAAGGTAAAATAATGAAATTATTTAGTTCTTCAAAACCTTTATTTTTCTGAAAGGAGAAAAATTTCATATACAGAAGTTCTTTATCCTGTCTAATTTAGAAGAGTAAGTAGTATGGTATTTTATAAACAGTATTTTTCGACTGTTTTCCAAAAATAGAAAATGGGCTTATGAGACACAATGTCTGTGTTCCTTCCACCACAATTTTTCTGATCCATAATCCCCAGGGGCTCACATCTGGTGAGTATGGGCTTGGCACCCAGGGTCCTGAGCTGGATATCATCATTCTTCTCTTTTTTGGCGATTTCCTTCTACTTCTCTCTCTCTCTCTCTCTCTCTCTCTCTGTCTCTCTCTCTCTCAGGGTAACCCAGGAATTTTTTTGGCTGGTGCAGTATAAGCCTCAGGCTTCCTTGCACCTCATAGCTAATAATAATAAATTTACAGTTAAATATGAGGAAATAAAATTAGGGTACTCCTGATGGAGTTTTTTTTTGTCTTCCACCTTGCTTCAAGATGGTAGCTGTCCAAATTGTATTCGTTACTTGTTTAGAATTGTGTTGACAGTCTGTCAACACAGAATTAATCAAATGTACAATATATGGAACTTTTAGGATATCCTGTTGAGGCTATTTTCATCTTGATATGCCATTTTGAAACAAGACTGAAATAGCCCTTGTTATTTAATCATTATTGAAAGATTTGAAAAGCAGTTTCCATTATTATTTATTTTTTTATAATTTATTGTTAGCATTTTGCCTTATCAGAATTAATATTTGTCATGTGGTTGTTTATTTATTTATTTTTTTTAGTGCCTGCAGCTGCTGTTCAGTGGTGGCAGACCCTTCATGGCCAGCATATTGCCATCATTGGTAGTGAAGTAGGTATAACATAATTTTTTTATTGGATTCTGCATACTTATTATTAGTGTTAAATAAAATTTAGTGTTAGATTATTTTATGAGAAATATAAATATGTAGTTTTAAATGTTTTTCACCAACCTTATATAGAAATAAAACACAACGAAAACGAAAACTGGAATCTTGATGACTATGTATTTATAATAAATTATATTTGCCTGTATTTACAATAAATTACATTTAACTTTAATATACGAAATATACATATAAAATAACATTAAAATATACTGGGTTAAGAACAATAAAATACATTAAAATATACTAAATTAAAAGCGATAAAACCATAGCTTTCAAAGGCTCCTGCCCTCTTCTTCAGCGGTATTTTCTTTGTTCTGCGGTGCGGTCTTTCAATACCAACAGGATCACTGTACTCATCACGTGTCTCATTCCCACGTGTTCCATTCTCTTGTGTTATGGAATCTGAAGTGGCTCGAGAGTGCGTCATATGGAACCGTTCATCCCTTCTGAAGATAGTAGCCTCAAAGAGGGGATGGATCCACGTTCCTCTATCTCTATTAATGTTCACTGTGGAACAGATCCGCAAACTCTCGAGCCACTTGCGGTCCCAGAACTTATGCGCCCGATCGGTGATGATAGCATCGTCCGGGGAGATCTGGTGCTGCTTGTCCCAAAAATGCTCGGCCACGGCGGACTTACCATACTCCGCATTTCTTATTGCCTTAGTGTGCACCCCCTTTTGTTTCCCCTACATAACACTCCCCACAATCCGGGCATCTAATACTATATACAATCCCACTTGCATTCTCTTTTTGAATAGGATCCTTTACTTGTGACACGATTGTGTGCAGCCTCCGCCCCGGAAGCTGCACACAACGCATCCAATAATTTCTTAGTATTCTAGTTATATGATCGGTTAGACCCGGATAGTAGGGAATGTATGCAGTGGATACTGGCGTAAAAGATTCGCCTCTCCTCTGATTTCCTTTAATATATTTTTCTATAATCCTCTGGGGGTAGCCACATTTTGTAAGATCCGTCGTGACGCGTTCATACTCTACCTTCCTATCCTCGGAGGTACTACAGTGTGATTTTGCCCTGTCAACTGTTCTAACCACACTGTTCCTATGATGGTTGGCCTGAGCTGAATTGTAGTGCGAATATTGACCTTTACACATCGATTTCCTATAGACCTTAGTCTTTAGTTGTTGGTCTTCCCTACAGACCAACACATCTAGGAACGGCAAAACTCCTCCTTCTTCTGCCTCCGAAGTAAATTGTATGAATGGGGAGAAGCCATTTAAAATATTCAACACCTGATCTTCACTCCCCTTTCGAATAATTGAAAACATATCTTCTACGTATCTTTTCCAGGGCCGCATAGGGAGAACACTAACATTAAATATTCTGGCCTCGAGTTCCTCCATAGCTAAATTAGCTATAATTGCACTAATGGGGGAGTCCATGGCTATACCGTTAACCTGCTTATACATAGTATTATCAAACACCATAGTGGTGCTTGAGAGGCATAATTCTATACCTTTCTCAATATCTTCTAAATTTAATTGTGTTCTAGTATTTAGAGTGGTATCTTTCCATAAGGCCATGTGTGCACAACGCACTCCATGGTCAGTCGGAATACATGTAAATAGAGATTTCACGTCGAAAGATATCATAATTTCATTCTCTTCTATGCGTTGGCCTCTAATAAAATGCACAAAGTCTTTGCTGTCCTTAATACTAAATTCAGAAAGGTTCTTAACCCAGTATTTAATATACTGGGTTAAGAACCCAGTATATTTTAATGTATATTTTATATGTATATTTCATATATTAAAGTTAAATATAATTTATTATAAATACATAGTTATCAAGATTCCAGTTTCCGTTTTCGTTGTTTTATTTCTACATAAGGTTGGTGAAAAAAAAAAACATTTAAAACTACAATATGAATATACCCAACCTCAGAGGCCTGTTTGAAGAATAAATATGCACAGTTTAATTTAGGAAAAGATTTTTTAAAATTTATTTTATTTTTATTTTTTTTTTTGAATATTTAGCAGTTAGTATCCGATGAGTGAGACTTTCTTCTTACCAATCCCCACTTCGTCTGATAATAGGATTTGAAAAGAATCTTGAAACACCCCTAGATAACAATTTAATGTTGATATTGTGCTTTAAAATGATATAAGTATAATGAAAGTCTGTTTTGTTTTTCCTAATCCATGTGGTATAAGAGAATTTATATATATTCAAAATATATGTTCATATATTTTTATCTTAAATAAAGTCAGTGTTGTAAAATATTTTATCGATTACCCTGTAATACTTATTTGAGATAAAAATTCTCATTATCTTAACTTACAGCTATATTTCCATTTGGGAAAACTTCACCAAAATAAATCCACCTTTTTTTCTATCTATCTTTCTCTCTTTTTTAATTGTTTGTGATAATTAATTTATTCTTAATTATAATCACATCATTTCTTTATTAGTTTTTTTTTAAAATTAACCCATCCTTGTAAAAGTTTTAATTGTTTGATACTGCTGCAGGGATAAGTGCACTATGCAGGAAGCTACATACTCTACCTTTGGTATTTAAAAGTGGTATTTAAAATCAGAAGTGGGAAGTGGTATTTAAAATCAGCAATAGCATCTTCCAGATGCTATTGCTGATTTTAAATACCACTTCCCTTCCTGCCCCACCACCAATCTCTCCCAATAGAAACATACCGTTTGCGGTATACATCTTACTTTCATGATTATTTATTCATTTGGTTATGCGACTTGACTTCTCTGAAGGGATTCCCATGAGAATCATGGTTATAGTATACCTTCAGTTTTATTAACTGCTGATATAATAAAATCTGTGAAAAATGTTACAGAATAAAACAATGAGTATAGACCAATAATAATGATAATGTTAATCACAATATTTCTGCAGGATGTATTCTCTCATCATGTGAGAAGTAAAACTGCAATCTCTCTCTCTCTGATTGTAGTTTTTGTACATTCATAGTTTCCATTTTAGGATTAATTTTTGCTGATTATAGTTTACTTATCTGTGGTTCCCCTTTCATACCTTATTTTTACTATTTGCTAGCTGGAGTATTGTTTATTTATGGAGAATGTGTTGAATTTGATATTCATTAACTTATTTCATGTTAAGGTAAACAAAACATTTGAATATCAGTTCAGCTCTGTTGTTATCTCATATTTTTGTGAAATATAATAATTACTTTTGATATATATAATTCTTGTAATATTGAAAACTCTATACTGTATATGCAGTTTAATATGTAAATAGACAGTAAAAACATGGCAGAAAATTGACTTCTTAATAATTGCTCATAAATTATTAATTTCATTAAATTAATGGAATTAGTAACTAATAATCAATAAGTTATGCAGATCACATGTAAAGAAAATAGTATGACTGATATTAGCCTCAGATATGCAGTTGATATTCTGCAGTGAGGTGAGTTGCTTTAAAATAAAAACTTTGTAGTTTATTTAGTAACTGTTAAAATATTTCAAGATGCTTAAAAGTTGCAAGGTGTGAACTATGGCATTTTATAAATTCACTTGCATATAGTTTTCCTTGTTATGTAGTCTTGAAAAGGCTATTTTGTTTGGCTATAGTGGTTTAGCCATTATGTTCAGTTTTATAATTAAAATATCATTGAGATTAGTGACTCTCCAATAATATCTTGCAGCAGTTGAGGCTGATACTGTTCCGGATTATTGGAAATACTTTAGATTCCTGACAACGATAGAAAGCATTAAAGTGCGTTTGGATGAATGAAATGCAGGTATCAATACTGGTTTCAGCATGACGAACTGCTGTTGAAAAAAACTGTGACCGGAATATGTCAGGGATTTACAAATGTTAGAAGAAAAGTATCCGGGATTGTTGAGCTAGTTAAGAATGTTGGTGATAAAGGAATTTGGAGAGTTACAGGCAGAAGAGCTGTTGGCAGTGCAAATGGAGGAGCTGCCCTGTGGATATATAATTTGAACTGGAGTCCCCCAGGGTTCAGTGTTGGGTCCATTGTTGTTTTCTGTATTTATTAATGATATTGATGAAGGTATTTCAGGCTTAATGTCTAAGTTTGCAGATACAGAGGTTGGCAGGGTTGTTAATGACACTACTGCAACAGGATCTAGAAACGTTGAGCAGATGGGCTGAGAGGTGGCAACTGAAGTTTAACGCTGACAAATGTAAAGTACTGCATATAGGTAGCAGTAACCCCAGAGTAACATATCAACTGTGTGGTACTACACTCAGGGTAGTAGAGAATGAAAAGGACCTGGGGGTAATTGTGCAGTCAGATATGAAGTTTTCTGAGCAGTGCAGACAGCCTGCAAGTGTAGCTCATGGTGTCTTGTCAATGATATACAGGAATTTTTCTAGCAGGGATAAGGAGGTGATTATCCCCTTGTATAAGGCACTGGTCAGGCCCCCACCTTGAGTACTGTATACAAGTCTGGAGGCCTTATTTTAAGAAGGACACAGACCTGCTGGAACGAGTACAGAGAAGAGCAGCAAAATTAGTGAATAGAACAAAGGATTGCTCTTATGAAGAAAGGCTTAAGATTTGCAAATTGCAGTGTCAGTGCGAGGTGATCTGATTGAAGTGTATAAGGCCTTGAATGGTTTGAGCAAGCTCAATGCTGATGGGATTCATCCTCTTGCCCAGATTAATCACCTGAGGGGACATAAATTCAAATTGAGGAAAGACAGTTGTAGAATAGATGCACGGAAATTTGCCTTTAGCCAGCGTGTGGTTGATTTCTGTAATAAACTTCCGTCCGTCTTTGTAGAAGTTGATAGCTTAAATAAATTCAAGGCAGAACTAGACAAACAATTGGAGCGAATGGATGAGTGAAAGGGTAAGGTGGTTTTTTTTTTTTTTTTTTTTTTTTTTTTGCTGTATAAGCTTGCTTTCTTGCATCATATGCCTCTACTAATGCTAACTTTTCCAACAAAGAATTTGGAACAACAGCTAATGGCTAAAAAATATCGAACATTTTATTAATAACTTTTAAATTATTAATAACTTATTAATAAATTTATCAATACATTTTATTAATAACCTTTAAATTATTAATAACTTATTAATAACTTTAATTATTAATAAGTTATTAATAACTGTTAAAAGATCAGTCCTCCTATGGAATAAAGATTAACCATAAAAGCAAAATTGAAGCTGCTGTATTATCTTATAAAAAACTCTACAAACAATTAAAAAGAAAAAGTGATCTATATTCAGTCGCACAAATCTTGAAGTTAATTTTTATGTTCACTGCATCAAACTGTTTCGTTTACTTCCTCTGTATTCATCTCTTTCGTCAGTTAATCACCATTGTCATCTCCTGTCTTGTTAACAATCCTGTATGTAATGGCTTCTTTGGATTACTGATAAATTAAGCACTTGCGGTATTTATATTTTTACATTACAAAATATTCCTATTTCTATTTTTTAAAAATTGTGTGTCTATTTTTAAACTTTCCAGGGATATAACATCCTTTCCCATTTCTTTAAGTATGTTGATTATGGAGGTTTAATAGTCTTTAACTCTCACAATTGATGAGGGATTACATAATTAAAAATCATAATTTAATAATGTTTTTTTTTTGTTCTTTTAATGATTATTTTTGCTGCTTTATCTAGAATGGAGAAGTGGTATTTGTGAATTTAATAACTAGAAAAGAAGTTGGAGATACATGCATTCCTGTTGGAATACTCTGTCTGAATTTACTACATGATGATAGCCGTGATACAACATACCTTTTGGTAAGTCGTTGTTACATATTACATTACTAATAGATTAAAGTGGATCTAGGCCAGCAGCAGTCTGTATTTAGTGCTGGTTATGGAATTGGTTAACCTATTTTGTCATAGATGCCTCTAAGTTCTGGTAGGTCTTTTTTATTTAAGCCATTTAACCTCAAAAAAGTTTCAAAATTTCTGGAAAACTGTTAGGAAAATACAAAATGAACAAGATACAAAACAGGCAAGATACAAAGTTTAGGGCATGTATGGTTATACATGATGATTAGTTTTGGTATGTGCACTCCATTTGTGGTAGGTGGGAGAAGTAGTGCATATAATCTTTGTTGAAGTAGACTGTTTTTATACTGTGTGTGTGATAGTTTCAACTAGGACAAAAAGCAAATATCGAGTGTGTGTGTGCAGCTTGTAAAGATTTTCTCAAAAACTCAAAATTTTTAATATTTGTTGTTTGTGTGATATTTGTTTTTTTTGATTAAATTGTGACATCCTGCCATGCAGTATAAACATAACTCATTCTGGTGAAGAGCACATGCCTACTATTCCTTAAAAAATATAGTGTTTTCTCCATATGTATATATTTATGCCCTTCAATGCTTATATTAGAAACTTACTTAAAGATTCTTAATGTTAGAGAAATTGGTTAATTAGTAAGATCCAGAAATATATAGAGAAATATGTTTTTTATATTCTATGTCTCAAGTTGGGCTTCCCATTGATTTGGTATTTTATTTGCTTTTGCAGATATCTTACTTTGGTTTATATAAGACCTTTAGTTATGTGTTAATGCCTTTTCTTGTTTGATCTGCACATTTTAATTTTCTTTTCTATTACTTTATTTGGCTTTTGTTTTTACTGTATATTATAAAAATATGGCTGTTATAGCTTGGTATTCTTATATTTTGGCATTACATTATTTCTAGCAATATTATATTTTTTATATTTTAGTTTATATTATATATTTTTATAATATATAAAGTCTTTTATATTTTAGACAAAATTTTACTTATTATTTGCATATCAGAGTTATTATATTGTTCGGCAAGATTATTCTTTTGTTTTCAATATAGGTCCTAGGATTGTTTTTTTTTTCCCCCTCTCAATATAATTTTATTGGGTATATTTTCTTCTTATTATCATTTAATTTCATTTAATTAATTCTTTGTGTATTCGACTAGTAATAGCCTTACTGAAATACCAGGACCCCATCTCATGAGTTAGTCAGTTGTGCTCCCAGTATGTCCAAGTACCACTGCTATATGCTTTGATCTTGTCTTTATATCTGTATCTGTCATATACTCAATTTTTATGCCTCATGAATTATTAGAGTATTTGAGGAGGAGGATTGGGGTACTATTTTTATCTTATTTCTTTCCTCACTTTGCCTATTTTTAGCCTTAGCATATTTCTTACCCTCTGTTTGCTACCCCACCCCTCTCATGTTATATATAATTTGTATATATTTGTTCAGTCTGCTAGCTGTTATTCAGCCAGTATGCTTCTAATTTTAATAAAATTTTTAATTTTTATCACTTATTTTTATCTCATCTTTCTAACTCTGGCCTTTTGGCATGTTATTAGGTCTTTCAATTGCTGGCAAATGGAGTCAGAGACAATATCACTGATTATTATTTGGACGTATTGAATGGTGCTATTCCTTGATAATGTACCATACAATGTATCCTAATACAGGCAGGCCTCGCTTAACGCGAGTTCGATTAACACAGTTTTCAGTTACCGCGATTGGAAAAAATGATACCACTTTTTACTTTACGCGATGCAAATTTCCAGTTAACGCGATCTTTTATTTCTGATAGTTGAAAAAGATTCGAATCGCGCACTAAATGTCTGACTGCCAATAAACAAGCGTTTGTCCGCTTCCCGCCTCAGTGTGTTCCATCAACTAAGTAGACGTGTTACTTGTTTGTCTCCACCTAATAAAGTCACATGCAGACGTATTTAAAAATTCTAATTTTCTACCCCTGTTAATTATGGATAAAAGAAAGAGTGAAAAACAACGTGATTGTAATAAAAAAAAAACGAAAAGTTATTACTTTAGCTGATAAACTTGAAGTTATTAAAAAACATGAACGTGGTGCAAACCATGCGAAAATCGTAAGAGATCTAGGATACAGTGAGTCTACCGTACGAACTATCTTGAGCCGTAAGAACGAATATAAAGAGAAAGGTAAAGTTTCATCATCTTCTTTTGTCTTACAAAATACCAGAAACAGAACTTTAATAATGATTGAAATGGAAAGTCTTTTATCAATTTGGATAGAAGATTGCAATCAAAAAAGAATTCCATTATCTAAGGACAATATTCAGAGCAAAGCTATTAACCTTTTTACTAAGCTCAAAGAAACAAAATATCAAGGGGAGACTGAAATGTTTGTCGCTAGTTCAGGGTGGTTTGGACGTTTCAAAAATCGAGCACGACTGCATAATGTTAAAGTAACAGGGGAAGCTGCTAGTGCTGATGAAGATGCTGCAGCCAAATTTCCTGCAGAATTGCAAAAAATCATTCAGGATGCTGAATACGACGATCGGCAAATATTTAATGTAGACGAAACGGGCGTATTTTGGAAACGGATGCCAACTAAAACTTATTTGGCTGCAAATGAAGCATCACAACCTGGGTATAAAGTCTCAAAAGATCGACTAACACTTTTATTAGGAGGTAACGCTGAAGGTGATTTTAAATTGAAGCCCATGCTTGTGTACCGTGCACAAAATCCTAGGGCTTTAAAAGGATACAGCCATCGCACTCTTCCAGTCATTTTTCGTTCAAATAAAAAAGCATGGATGACCAAAGCCCTATTTGAAGACTGGTTTACGTCTTATTTCTGTCCAACAGTTGAAGCCTATTGCAAGAAAAATAATCTTACTTTTAAAGCTCTGTTGCTTTTAGATAATGCACCTGGACATCCTTCTGCACTTGGTGACTTAAATGAAAATGTGAAAGTTGTTTTTTTACCGGCGAATACGACTTCGTTATTGCAACCCATGGACCAAGGGACAATTGCAACTTTCAAGGCTTACTATCTCCGCAGAACCTTTGCACAGGCACTTGAAGCTATAACAGGAGATAATGCAATTTCTGTACCAGAATTTTGGAAAAAATATAACATATGATTGGCCATTGAAAACATTCATGCAGCATGGGAAGAAGTGACAGCCAGCAATATGAGAGCAGTCTGGAAGCATCTTTTACCCCGCGCAAACGATTTTACTTGCTTCAAAGATGCAGTTCAAAAAGTTATTGAAGACATAACTAATATTGGTAATGACCTGGGTTTCAAAGGCTTGGATGCGGCTAATGTTCGAGAATCACTGAATTCGCATTTAGAACAGCTAAGTGACAATGATCTCCTTCAAATAGAGCAACAGCGTGCGCACGAAGAAGCTGAAGAAAAAGAGTGTGAGCCAGATGAAAATGTTACCTCAAAGGAGATAACGGTAAAAGAACTAGGCGAAATCTTTCGTATCGCAGAGAACCTTAAACAAAAGGTAATGGATGTTGATCCTAACATCGAAAGAAGCATGTTATTTCGCCAGGGCCTAGAGAAGCTTGTTGTCGGCTATCGGAAATTGTATGATGAAAAAACGAAAGCCAAAACTGTTCAAACGACTGTGTTCAAATATTTCTGTAGCAAATAGTTAGTTTCTCCATTATATATTTTGAGCAATAAACATTTAATTCTATAATTTTTATTATCTTTTACATGGCATGCAGTTAAAAAGTTATTTAAAAGGTATTTTTAAAATTCTTTATTCACATTCCAGAAGGTCAAGGACCAATTATAATTTTTCCTATTGGTTATGATATTCGATTAACGCGTTTCCGTTTTGCGCGATGCGCTTGCGGGACGAATTAATCGCGTTAATCGAGGCCCGCCTGTACAATTAGCTATGATAATTTAGTATTATTTGATTTTTTTTTTTTATTATTATTTATTTTTTTTTGCTTCTCTTTTGTTTTTTATCTTAGGGCACACATACCTTTTCATGCACTATTAACTAACCTGTTTTCCAATTTTTTCAAATATAGTTAAAATTTCCCATATTTTATATATATACATTAGATCTCGATTTTCCGGGATAGATGGTAAAAAAAAAACCCCGGATAATCGATTTCCCGGTTAATCCAAAAATACAAAAGTCCCTGAATACATAAGAGATACGTTCCAGGACTTCTTACTTTGTCGAGTTTTTCGTAACTCGGGTATGGCTAATAACATATTGCTACTATATTATTATTGACAAATCTGAATTCCGCACGATATTTGCTAATGTTTGGCCATTTTGATACATCCTTATTATAATGGTTCCTTAGAGAATTAACAGATGCACCATTTTCAAACTTTTGAATAATTTCAAGTTTTTGTTTAACTGAAAACGTAACTCTTTTGCGTTTACCCATCGTTTTCGTGATTTCTAAACAAAAAAAAAAAAAAAAAAAAATTACTATAAAAAAAATTCTGACATCCCCGACATAAATAACGAAACAAAATTTGTCCTTTTGCGCTGCAACAGAACACAACAATCTACTAAAACAAATTAGACTTTTGGTCTCTCTCTTTTTTTTTTTTTTTTTTTTTTTTTGAGCAGTGGGTGTGAAGACAGCGGGGATTGCAAGATAATAGGTACACTAATCTCCCAATGACGACTTATAATGCCGCTTGTCGTTTATTTACGACTTGCAAATATCTGTTTATATCTAGTTATTACTTGAATTTTTTTGATTTCTGGTTGATTTTTTTTTTAATCTGGAGTCTTGAAGTGTCCCGGTTAATCGAGAGTCTGCTGTACATAGGTTGTATTAATATTAAATTAAATTAAGTATGCATAAATGGATGTGAAAGTTACACAAGGTGCCAGTAACTATAAGGGTGAGGAAAGTAGAAAAAAAAGAGTAGTAGATCAGTGAAAGGTGAAAGAATGTTAATATCCTAGAGGTTATGATGAATTAAGTAAATTAAAGGCTGAATTGCCAAGCCAATATAAAGTGGGGGTAAAATTAGTACAACAAAATACTAATACTAATAAAATAAAAATAAAATGAAAACAGTATAGCCGTCATCAGATATGGGGGGAGAACATTTTTAGTAAATGTCTAATATAGGTAATGCAAAAATGCTTGATCTTATTTCAGCCGACATCAGATCAACCATTTTTTTTTACCTAGGTGCGAAGTTTCCTCCTAATCTGCCAATTATGGAAGTGACTATGGGCATTGAAAGAGCTGCGAGCAAGTTACCTGTGGTTGTGGCCAATGAAATTCTTAAAAGAACCTCAGCGATTTTGAGTCAGGCTCGGGTAGCTTCCTCCAACCTCAGTATTAGTCAGAGGAAAGCGCTTAAGGAGCTTAGACAAGATGGTAGCATCGTGGTTTTGCCATTGGATAAAGGAAGGTCAACGGTGATCCTTGACAAAGAAGAATATTGTAGCAAAGCCTTGGAACTTTTGAATGATAGAGCGACATACAGGGTTACTCGTAGGAATCCACTGGTGGGTTTGGAATGGCAGGTGAACAAGACTTTACAAGGTTGGTTGAAGGCTGAAAAGATTTCTAAAGTTGTTTATTTGACATTGCATGTAACACGATGCCAAATACCTAGGTTCTATGGCCTTCCAAAGATTCATAAGGCGGGGGTTCCGCTTAGGCCTATTGTATCATTTATAGGCAGCCCTACACATGCATTGTCCAGATTCTTAGCCAGACTGATTTCTCCTATTGTTGGACATTCTGATTTTACCATCAGGGATAGTGGAGACTTTGTGCGATTCATAAGGGATCAGGCTATAGAAGAGGATGAGACCGTGGTATCCTTGTTCACATGCATTCCTATTAACCATGGGGTGAAATGTGCACGTATGTGAAATGGGCATTGGAGAAGGATGGCACCCTAAGGGATAGGACTGTTTGTTTGTTTGTTATTTGGTTTTTAGGAGCATTAGCAACTAAGGCCATATTGCTCCGAGATATGCGGTGGTCATTCCCTGACCTTTCCGCATCCTCCGTATTTGTTGGTGACGGGCTCGAACCCCAGTCTAATCAAGAAGCGTGTGCTACGCACTGCTACTCCTTCCCACCTGGCTACGGAGGCGCCGGGATAGGACTCCGTTAAGCATGGATGACATTTGTAGTGGGATAGGACTCCGTTAAATGTGTCTCTCCAGTACCACCATGGTGTTTCAAACTACAATGTACAAGCAGGTTCATGGTGCAGCAATGGGCCCCCCTATTAGTGCTGTCATAGCACATTTGGCTATGGAGGAGCTCGAATCCAGGATTTTTCATGGGTTAGTTCTCCCCATGCATGCATGGAAACGATATGTTTACAATTATTCAGAGGGGGAGAGAGGATGAGGTGCTTGGTTTCCTTAATAGCTTCTCCCAGTTTATTCAGTTTACCTTGGAGGTGGAAGTAGAGGGTACCCTCCCTTTCCTTGATGCGTTGGTACATAGGGAAGGCCCTAGAGTGGAAACCAGTGTGCACAGGAAACCTATGTGCTGGGACCAATACACACATTACAATACAGCACAAACCAACCATCACAAGAACAGTGTTATTAAGGCATTATTGGATAGGGCTGGGTCCCATTGCAGCACCTCTGAGGATAGAAAAGAAGAAATTAAACGTGTCACAGTGGATCTCAGAAAATGCGGCTACCCCCAGAGGATCATAGATAAATATATCCGAGAAGTGGAGCATGGACATAGAGAGTTGTTTACACCCGTTGCTACCACATACATTCTCTACTATCCGGGCCTAATAGATACATTACATTCTCTACTATCAGTTCTGTTACTTGGGACATCAAATTGAAGGGGGACTTTGTCCATATTTGCAATCTGTCCCAACTCAAACTGATGTGTCTTCCGACATTGAAGGACAAAAGTGGGGTTGTGTATGAAATAAGATGCACGGATTGTGGGGAATGTTATGTTGGTGAAACAAAACGTCGGTTTAAAGATCATCTGGGGGAGCATATGAATGTGATAAAGACAGCGGATTATGGGAAGTCTGCTGTGGCAGAACATTTTTGGGAGGAGCACCATGTGAAATCTCCCCAGATGAAGCTGTTATCGTTGACTCGGCATATAGATTTTGGGACCGCAAATGGCTGGAGAGCTTGCGGATTTGCTCCTCTGAGAGCAATACCATTAATAGAGACAGGGGCATCTGCATTCATCCCCTCTCTGAGGCGGTGGTTCTTGGATGGGATGAGCTGTTCTGCCTGGCATGTTCCCGAGCCATTTCCGGTTCCAGTGCACATGGGGAGAATACTGCCCATGCTCCTGTAGAAACACATGCTGTGAACTGTGAGCCTGCTGATATTTAAGGATATGCCATACAATAAGCTTCACTGTTGAAAAAGGAGGCAGATGTCTCTGAAAACTTCGGTATTTTAGCGCTTTTATCGGTTTTATTATCCTGTGTTTTATCTACTTTGTTTATTGTAATTTATTTTATTGTATTGATTATATATTAAGGATTCCTTATGTGCTCTGATGTAACAACTAGATCATAAGTATAGCGTAGCTTAATTTTCAGCACTCACCTCATAGTAATCCGCTTGGTTTGATTAAACTTGTAACAGGTACATAGTAGTTATAAAACTTTTAAATTCCGATTAGTAGCTATTCGTAACTTAGTGAAATTATGAATTTAAAAAAAAATAAAATAAAAATTATGAGCTTTAAAACATGTTAAAATTTGCCTAAGAAAGGAAAGTGCAAATTCCATTCTATAGTTGTCTTATTAAATTCATTTAATAAGACAACTATAGAATGGAAATAATAATGGAACGAATATTAAATTCATGTAATAAGACAACTTAAATTAAATTGTATTAAAAATTAAAACAAGATAAAAGTTAATAGCTGCGCACGAATGACTTTCGAAACCGTCCTCAGTTCGCTTTAGTGGTAAGAGAAGAACATGCAAAGTATGTTATATACTAGTTACCGTATTTCCCCATGTATAAGACGCACCTTAATTTTGGGGCCGGAAATTTGAAAAAAAATGTATTACATAAAATTATTGAACTCAAGTTTTATTCATCATAAAATTCATACAACTCATGATCACTGTCAAAACTCCCATCCATTAGCTTGTCCTCATCTGTGTCTGATGACGAATCACTGTCTTCATACATTGCCTCGTCCTCAGTTCCATCTATGGCATTTGAAATGCCATACTTCTTAAATGACTTTATAACGATCTCAATCTTGATATTATCCCAGGATCTTTTCACCCTCGTACAAACTTCTCCTATAGTTGGTTTCTTCACTCTTCCTGCTGGTGTCAAATTGTCCCCAGAAGACTTCATTCATTGATTCCATTCGTCTCTCATGGCAGCTTTGAAGGGTTTGTTAATGCTGACATCAAGTGGTTGGAGCTGGGATGTCAAGCCTCCAGGTATGACGGCAATCTTCATTGTGTTTTTTGTTGTGTGTGCCCTGAACTGATCAAGCATCAATAGGGCAGGTTTGCATAAGAGCCCACCTGGTCTCCTGCTCCAACCTTTTTCAAACCAGATCTTTATCCCATCCTGATCCATCCAACCCTTGTCATGAACATGGACAATCACTCCTCGAGGAATGTCTTCTTTTGGCATTGTTTTGCACTTGAAAATCAGCATAGGAGGCAGCTTGGTTCCGTCGGCACAACAAGCTAGAACAACTGTATAATGGCTCTTTTCATGTCCACTTGTCTTCACAGTTACAGTTTTCACCCCCTTCTTATCAACAGTTCTGTTACTTGGGACATCAAATTGAAGGGGGGACTTTGTCCATATTTGCAATCTGTCCCAACTCAAACTGATGTGTCTTCCAACATTGAATGACAAAACAATGAAATTCAAGGACCTTCTGCTCATAGCTTTCAGGCATCTTTTGGGCAAGTCTGGTGTATGTACGCATGCTTAGCCCATTCTGTTTCATGAACCTAAAGCACCAATTGTGTCCTCCTTTGAAATCAGTAACTTCTTTTTCATCAGCAATTACTCTTGCCTCATGCTGAACCATCTTTGTGGACACAGGAATTCCAATTGCCCTTTGCTCCTCAATCCACATCTTCAATTCCCTCTCTAAATCAGGCCATTTTGCTGACTTGCCTCTCATGGCCTTCTTCTGCCATGGCATTTTCAGTAGGGTTTCTTCCCATAGCCAGTCCCGGATTGTTTTCTCAGTTGGAGGAGGATCAAACTTACGTTCAGCAGCACGATTTCCATTCACTTTTGCAAACTGGATCACTTTTAACTTGAATTCAGCACTGTACGAAAATCTTTTCTGAGCCATTTCTGGGTAGAACGTGGCAAAACGTAACCTAATATACCGGTAACGTGTGAAACAACGAGCGCAAAGACAACAAGCACGAAAAAGCGGGAAATGCAAGTAAAAAAATCTACAACCACTGTATAAGATGCACCCAGTTTTTAGACCCCAAATTTTTCGAAAAAAGGTGCGTCTTATACATGGGGGAAATACGGTAAGTTCCCAAAATGCATTTCAGTGCACGTGGAAACTTTATATGGAATTTAGCATGTATAAAGGGTGCAAGAATATTTGCTGATGCTATCGAGGCAGAATTAGGTGGGTTGAGAAACTGCTAGCTTGGGGGGATACACGGAGTAATAGATTAACAGTAGCCACTGGCAGAGGCGAAAGTGATTCTTGCACTGCTTTTATGAAATGCAATTGAGCAGCAGCCTGGAAAGCAAGGCAACGGGGATTTCCAGCACGGCTGGGAGTCATAGTGGAACAAGTAAATACATGGGCTGTGTTAGGGTAACTAAGAGTAGAAACAGTTGTATGTATACTTGCATGTACACCAATACTAGGAGTATAGTTAATAAATTTGATGAGCTTGAAGTTCTAGTCAAGACATCAAAAGCAGATATTGTTGGGATATCGGAGACATGGTGTCACACAGACATAAGCAGTGCAGAATTGGAAATTGGGGAGTACAATGTGTACAGAAAAGATTGACAGGACAGGAAGGGAGGAGTGGTTATGCTGTTAGTTAAGAAACACACAAAATCTAAGGAAGTGCATCCAATTGATGTTGGTAGACAATGCAATGTTGAGTCTGTTTGGTGTGACATAAGCACTGGGAAAGGAAACATGAGAGTAGATGTGTGTTATAGACCTAATGAATCTGATGAGTATAATGAGAAATTTTACAGAGAAATAGAGTGGGCCAGTAAATCAGAGTGTTTTATAATGTGGGATTTTAATTCCACAGATATTGACTGGAATTTGTGGGTTGGTCACTCACACACTAGCAAGGCTTTTGTGGATTTATTGGATGATTGTTTTCTACAGCAGCATGTTTGGGAGGCAACTAGAGGGAGTAATACTCTTGATCTGATTATCAGTAGTGATTCTTCATGCATTAAGAATCTGCAGATAAAGGAACCACTAGGTGGCAGTGATCACAGTGTGCTGAAGTGGGATTTACTCAAAGAGGTAACTACTATCAGGGGTAAAGGGAAGCATTCAAAGAAATAATCTTGGAAGCTACTAGGCTTTTCATACCAACTAAGAAATATTGTTCAAGGTTTAGGACTAAATGGATGTCAGATGAACTAATTAGACCTTTGGCAGAGAAGAAAAATGCATGGGATACATATAATTAACAGGAGACACAGAAGCCTATGATAGATAAAAGCCTTGGTCTATAACCAAGTCACAAAGGAGGTTAGGCAGGCAAAGGCAGTTTACGAGAAATCTTTGGCAAAGAATGCAAAGAAAAACTGCAAAGAGTTCTTTACTTATGTAAACTCTAGAAGGAAGGGGATGAATCAGATTGGTCCATTGATATCGATGGTTCAACTGTTGATGATTCCACTCAGGTAGCTAATAAACTAAATGATTATTTTGCATCTTCATTCACACATGAGGAGTTATTCAGGGAGGAGGGGAATGCCAGAGGTGTATTAAACTCTGTCAGTAAGCTATATAATCTTGTAAAAACTGAAAGTAAAGTGGAGGAGAAATTGTTGAAGATAAAGATATGAAAGCACCTGGTGTGGATGACATCTATCCAGTTATATCAAAGGAGGCAGCAAAGTAAGTAAGCAAACCCTTAGCCATAATTATGAGAGCTTCCTTGGACTCAGGGAAGGTACCCGTGGACAGGAAATGTGCAAATGTGACCCCATTCCACAAAGGAGAATTGAAGGGAGACACAGGTAATTACAGACCTGTTAGTTTAACTTCTGTTCCAGAGAAGTTAATGGAGGCACTGGTTAAAGAAGCATTGCAGGATCATCTAGACAAGACTTCAGTTATAGCTCTGACACAATGGGTCAGAGCTAGGTACGCAGGAGCAACAGTGCGTAGCACATGCTTCTTGATTAGATCCAGGTTCGAGCCCATGATGACCACCAAATACGGTGGATGCGGAAAGGTCAGGGAATGGCCACCACATATCCCTGGAGCAATATGGCTTTAGTTGCTAATGCTCCTAAAAATAACAATAACAACAGCATGGGTTAGTTAAGGGGACGTCTAGTCTGACCAATTTGATTGGATACTATGATGTAGTCACAAAGGAACTGGATGCAAAGAATAATTTTGATATCATATATTTGGATCTTAGAAAGGCTTTTGATACTGTTGGACATGGAAGACTGCTGCACAATTTGGAGCAGTGTGGCATGTACTAATGTACTGCTCTTCATGTACTAATGTTATTAGTGGAGTCCCCCAGGGTTCAGTGTTGGGTCCATTGTTGTTTTCTGTATTCATTAATGATATAGATGATGATATATAGGCTTAATGTCCAAGTTTGCAGACAATACGAAGGTAGGGGATTGGTAATGACACAAATGACAGTAAGCTGCTGCAACAGGATCTAGAAAAGTTGAGCAGATGGGTTGAGTGATGGCAACTGAAGTTTAACATTGACGTGTAAAGTACTGCATATGTGAAGCAGTAACCCCAGAGTAACGTATGAACTGTGTGGTACTACACTGACAGTGGTAGAGAGTGAAAAGGACCTGGGGGTAATTGTGCAGGCAGATATGAAGTTTTCTGAGCAGTGCAGACGGTCTGCAAGAGTAGCTCATGGTGTCTTGTCAGTGATATACAGGAATTTTTCTAGCAGGCATAAGGACGTGATTGTCCCCTTGTATAAGGCAATGGTCAGGCTACATCTTGAGTACTGTATACAGGTCTGGAGGCCTCATTTTAAGAAGGATGTAGAGCTTTTGGAACGAGTACAGAGAAAGGCAACAAGATTAGTGAATGGAACAAAGGGTTGCTCTTACGGAGAAAGGCTTAAGCTTTGCAAATTACAGTGTCTGGAGACTAGGCACCTGCGAGGTGATCTGATAGAGGTGTATAAAGCCTTGAATGGTTTGAGCATGCTTGATGCTGATGGGATTTTTCCTCTTACTCAGGATAATCACCTGAGCAGGCATAAATTTCAAATTGAGGAAAGACAGTTGTAGGATAGATGTGCAGACGTTTGCATTTAGCCAGTGGGTGGTTGATTGCTGGAACAAACTGCTATCTGTCATTGTAGAAGTTGATAGCTTAAACAGATTCAGGGCAGAACTAGACAAATATGTGGAGCGAGTGGATGGGTGAAATGAGAAGGGGTGTGTGTGTGTGTGTGTGTGTGTGTGTGTGTGTGTGTGTGTGTGTGTGTGTGTGTGTGTTTTTTTGGCTGATTCTATATAAGCTTGTTTTCTTGCATCATGTGCCCTTGCTAATGCTAATAAAGTTTCCACTTCCACTGAAATGTATTTCGGGAACTTAACCAGTATATAACATACTTTGCGTGTTCTTCTCTTTCCACTAAAGCTAACTGAGGACGGTTTCGAAAGTCACTCGTGCACGACTATTAGCTGTTATCTCGTTTTAATTTTTAATACATGAATTTAATAAGACAACTGTAGAATGGAATGTGCACTTGCCTTTCTTAGGCAAATTTTAACACGTTTTAAAGCCCTTAATTTTTTTTATTATTTTTTTAAATTCATAATTCCACAAAGTTACGAATAGCTACTAATCAGAATTTAAAAGTTTTATAACTACTATGTACCTGGTATAAGTTTCATCAAACGAAGCGGATTACTGTGAGGTGAGTGCTGAAAATTAAGCTATGCTATACTTAGGATCTGGTTTTATTGTATTTTAAAAATTCCATATTGTATGGTACAGACAGTTACCTTTTTTTATCAGTTTTATCCTGTGTAATTATACCATTTTATTTATTTCATTTTTTTTGTATCATTATTATTTTAATACAATACAACACTAATTTATTCAGTAATGGTTGGTGTAGGATTGTACAGTTATTGTGAATATGAATATTCCCAACCCCAGAGGCCTATTTGAAGATATATATATATATATACTCTTGCATCCTTTAATGCTGCTTTGTGCTTTTAGGTGCATGTGATTAATCTTAATTAATCTTTATTAATCTTTCATTCACTGAAACCATTTCATCAACTGTATACTTCTTTTCTGTGTAACTCTTTAAACATTACCTTTAAAGAGTTACATTAAATACCCATTTATATATATATATATTTTTTTTTAATTTATTTATTTATTTTTTTTTTCAGATTACAGGTGATAATAAACAGCAATGGCGCCTATTACTAGAAGAAAAAAATATGGATATCTACTGGCCATTAGATATTGAAGTTGAAATGATATCACCTGAATTGGATGAAAAAAATGTACAAAAAGAAAAACCCTCTACTTCATTTGGTAAGAGGATATATTAATATACAGGGTGTCCCAAAAAAGGTATAACCAATTTTAAATGTTTGTAACAAATTTAATTTTAATGATAATAACACAAAACCTGCACTAAATGTGAGAAAAACAGTTGAAGTTTTTACTGAAATTCAACATGTGCTCCACTTATCACACAAACAGTATCTAATCGGTAATAAAGTTCATCCCATGTTTTTTCAAGGATGTCACGCTTAATCGTGGTAATTGCATTTGTAATCCTGTGCTTTAAGTCTGCGATGTCTGCAACAGGGGTCTTATAGACTGTATCTTTGATGAATTCCCATAAGAAGAAATCACAAGGGGATAAATCTGGTGAACGTGGTGGCCATGCAATGGGACCATCACGCCCAATCCAATGGCCAGGAAACTTGTCATCAAGAGACCTCCTTGCACTCAAAGCCCAATGTGGCGGTGCTCCATCCTGTTGGAAAATAACCCCATTTGGCAGTTCATCCAATTGAGGACACACATAAAGCTCAAGCATGTCCTGGTAATTATCCACTCTCACAGTCCTTCTTGAAAGAAAAAAGGTCCAATAACACGATCAACCATGATGCCACACCACGCATTCACCTTTGGGCTATCTCACTGATTCTCCTGCGTGCAGTGTGGGTTTTCAGTCCCCCAAATTCTGACATTTTGCTTATTCACCTTTCCCGAAACATGAAATGTGCACTTGCTCGTGAAACAAATCCATGTCAATACACGTTCAACTTGTTCCATTTTCTCCAACATGTCTTCTGCGAATTGTTTGCTCATTTAAAATTGGTTACACCTTTTTGTTCATGTGACAAGTGGTGCACATGTTGAATGTCAGTAAAACCTTCAACTGTTTTTCTCACATTTAGTGCAGGTTTTGTGGTTCTATCATTAAAATTACATTTGTTACAAACATTTAAAATTGGTTACACCTTTTTTTGGGACACCCTGTATTTCTTCTTCAGTATACCAACATAAAGCACTGCTAATAAATACTAACATAAACAAATCTTTTAGATTGAAGCTATTTTTCCTAACATGCAGGTGTATACCAGGGATGATTGATAAGCTTGTGCCTAAATGTGAAATATTAATATGATTATCATCCTTTATAAATGTGTTTACAAAGAAAGTAAAGAAGAACACTAAAATGAATGAATAAATTACATCAGGACAGTTCACTGTCTCGTGCCACATTTCAGTGACCACAATCACTAAAATTGTTGCCCACCAGTTGTGGGCAACAATTAAAAGCAAAAATTGTTACTTTTAACTGTTGCCCCATCCCACTTTTTTATCACATTTTGTGTCCTTTGACTTCTCTTTGTTCAGATTAATGAAAAATTACCTGAAAGAAATGAAGTTTAAGAGCAATAATGATGTTAGTGCTGTTGATATTTGGTTGGAGACCCAAGATGTCTGTATTCAGATCCTCTTCCATCAAACAAGGTTCATTACTTCCAAATTCCTTTAAGAAGCATATTGACATTAGAAATTTTGTGGAAAAACAAATAATTTTTGTTACTGCTTCATTTTTAAGCTATGAACTTATCAATCACCATACATTTAAAGTGAGGGATGATTCATAAATTTGTGTCATGAACATTGTGTGCGTGCGCACACACACACACAATTTGTAAAAGGCAGCTCTAAAAGAAAAATGCAAAGTCTGTGGCAGGGAAAGTTATGCTGATAATATTAAGGATGTATTGCAGGAACATCTTTACAGGAATTGAATTATACAGAAAACACAGCATGGATTTATATAAGGAAAGTTATATCAAATTATTCTGATAAGCTACTATGATGTTGTTACAAAAGAACTACATGGAACTACACATGAAGAATAATTTTGTCATAAAAAGCCTTACTTCAGTAAGGCTTTTTTACAGCCCTGTATGGACATATTTTCTGTAAACTGAGCACTATGTTATTAGTAGGAAATTGCTCCAATGATAAAAGGATGGTTAACTGGTAAGAGAGAAAAGATGGTTATAAGTGACAGTTTCTCTGAATGGGTTTCCTCTGAATATTTCCTGAAGCAGCAATTGAAGTGTTGCTGCTTCGGGTAACTCCATTCGTTGTGAAGTTTTTTTATTATTTGTTTTTTTAAGAATATGCTGGATAATAAGTGAATTTTCAGTGAATTGGAGCAAAGACTGTAAAATAATAATAATAAATAAAAAAAAAAAAAGAGAAAGAAAGAAAAAACTCACTTGAGTCAGTTTACTGTGTGCCATAAGTTCAGTGCTTGGTCCCTTATTGTTTCTGATTTTTGTATAATAACATTGATGATGGTATAAAAAGTTTAATGTCAAAGTTTGCTGGGGATATAAAGGTTGGAAGAATGGTTAGTAATAGTAACCAGGATATGCTGCCTCAAACAACCTAGGTAAATTGTTCAGATATTCAGATATTGCATAAAATGCATTCAGAAAGTTTTTCCTTGTGGTGCAAGTGAAAATCCAAGTTTGCTTTTCATCATATCTTCCAACAGTGGCAACACATTTCCTGTAATGTTCTGTCTACTACTGTAAATATAGTAGACATCTGTGAAAATTTAGTTGTTTTGCCACTTGTCACTCATTTGGAGAGGTTTTTGGTTCAAATCATGTGGAAACGGTAGGAATTTTTAAAGGCCTTTTCAATCATTGCTATAGTTAGCCAGTCTCAGGTGGAGTGAATAGGGTTTCCCTATGAGTTCTGCCAGATCTGTCAGCCTAAAATGCTGCAAATTGGCCCAAAAATATATAATCCAACTGCCACAAGAATGAACTCAAGGTCACCCATACATAGTCAATTTAAGAAGGAGAGGAATAGTGAACAAGGGAAAAGAGGGCAAATACAGATATTATATTTATATTATAGACCAAGCTTGAAATGAGATTGCAGTTGATTCCGTACATTATTTCATTATATGTTTATATGATGATGTTTGTTTAAATTAATGTTAAAATCAGAGATCACCTTATCACCCCTTTACTTCTAAAATAGTAGTAGTAGTGGCATGTGATGCAAGAAAGCAAATGTATGAGCTTATGCAGCATCAGCCAAAAAAAAAAAAAAAAAAAAAAAAAAACAAAATCACACCATTCCCTCCAAATGCCTGTCCAGTTCCTCCTTAAATTTATTCAACCTATCAACTTCCACAACGACAGATGGAAGTTTGTTCCAACAATTAACCATCCGCTGGCTAAAGGCAAATTTCCGCACATCTAATCTACATCTGTCTTTTCTTAATTTGAATTTATGCCCCCTTAGGTTCGTAATCTGAACAAGTGGAAGGATCCCATCAGAATTCAGCGTGCTGAACCCATTCAAGGCCTTATACACCTCAATCAGATCACCGCGCAGGTGCCTAGTCTCCAGCCACTGCAATTTGCAGAACTTAAGCCTCTCTTGATAAGAGGATCCCTTCATTCCCCTCACCAATCTTGTTGCCCTTCTCTGTACACGCTCAAGTAAATCTACATCCTTCCTAAAATGTGGCCTCCAGACCTGTACGCAGTACTCAAGACGTGGCCTGACCATTGCCTTATACAGAGGAATAATCACCTCCTTTTCCCTGCTAGCAAAATTCCTATATATCATTGACAAAACCCCATGACCTGCCCTGGTAGCCTGTCTGCATTGCTCAGAAAACTTCATATCAGCCTGCACAATTACTCCCAGGTCTTTTTCATTTTCTACCACCTTAAGTGTAGTACCACACAGTTGGTACGTTTCTCTGGGGTTACTTCTACCCATATGCAGTACTTTGCATTTGTCAAGGTTAAACTTCAGTTGCCACTTCTTAGCCCATTTGCCCAAATTATCTAGATCCTGTTGCAGTAGCACACTGCCATTACTGTCATTAACAACCCTGCCAACTTTGTATCATCTGCAAACTTCGACACTAAGCCTATATACCTTCATCAATATCTTTGATAAATATACAAAACAACAGCGGACCCAACACCGAACCCTGTGGGACTCCACTAATAACATTAGTCCAAGAAGAGCAGCACCCATTGATTACCACCCTCTGTCTTCTCCCACTTAACCATCCTTTTATCCATTGTAGCAACTTACCCTTAATACCATTCTGCTCCAATTTGTACAATAGTCTTCCATGCGCAACAGTGTCAAAAGCTTTCCTGAAATCCAAATATATGATATCAAAATTATTTTTTGCATCCAGTTCCTTTGTAACCACATCATAATATCCTATCAAATTTGTCAGACAAGACTTTCCCTTAACAAACCTATGCTGTGTCTGAATTATTGCTGCAGTCTTGTCTGGATGATCCTGCAATGCATCTTTAACCAGTGACTCCATTATTTTACCCGGAACAGAAGTTAAACTAACTAGTCTGTAATTACTCATGTCACCCTTCGATCCCCCTTTGTGAATTGGGGATACATTTGCACATCTCCAGTCCGTGGGAACCTCCCCTGAGTCCAAGGATGCTCTCATAATTATGGCTAAGGGTTTGCTTAGTTGCTTTGCCGCCTCCTTTAATATAACTGGATAGATCCCATCCACCCCAGGTGCTTTTCTTACGTTTAACTTCAACAGTTTCTCTTCCACTTTGCTCTCAGTTATTACAAAATTATTAAGTATCCTGCTACAATTTGATAACCTTCTGCCATTTTCAAACCTTAATAATTCCTCATGTGTGAATGTAGATGCAAAATACTCATTCAGTTTGTTTGCTATCTGAGCAGGATCATCAACAGTCGAACCATCGATGTCAAGTGGACCAATCAGATTCATCCCCTTCCTTTTAGAGTTTATATAAGTAAAGAAATCCTTGCTGTTTTTCTTAGCATCTTTTGCCAAGGATTTCTCGTAATCTGCCCTCGCCTGCCTAACCTCCTTTGTAACTTGGTTACAGATCAATGTATAACTATCATAGGCTTCTGTGTCACGTGTTAATTTGTATGCATCCCATGCATTTTTCTCCTCTGTTACGAGTCTCATTAGTTCATTTGACAACCATTTAGGCCTAAACCTTGAACAATATTTCTTAATAGGTATGAAACTTTTAGTAGCATCCACGATTAATTCCTTGAATGCTTCCCACTTAGAATTTACTGTTGGTAACATCATCAGTTGATTCCACTGTACAGAATTTAAAAACTGTCGGAGACCACTGTACTCGCCTTTACGGAAGCAAAAACCCTTTCCTTTACCCCTGATGGTAATTAAATCTTTAAGTAAATCCCACGTCAGTACACTGTGATCACTGCCACCTAGTGGTTCTTTTATCTGCAAATTCCTAATACATGAATGATCACTGCTGATAACCAGATCAAGAGTATTACTTTCTCTGGTTGCCTCTCGAACATGCTGCTGCAGGAAACAATCATCCAATAAATCCACAAATGTCTGACTAGTGTGTGTGTGTGTGTGCCCAACCCACAAGTTCCAGTCAATATCTGGGAAGTTGAAATCCCCCATTATAAGACATTCTGATTTACTAGCCCACTCTATTTCTCTGTACAATAATAGACTGAATCTGGTGGTGAACTTGAGTTCATTTGCACTGCAATATGATGATACACATGCATATAGATATAAAACATTGGTGCAACATTGGTTTGTAGGTTTTACAACATATCTAAGCTGCTGATATGCTGTAAAACCTGCAAACAGCAACTTGGTGAAAGCTGAAGGGTATATTCTTCTTGTAGGATATATTGAGCCCACTGGCAGATTGTTGACTCCTCTTTAAATTTGTTGCAAATCTCCATTGACAGATGATTTTAGTTGCTTGTAGCTAGGTCTAGTGAATATGGGACAAGTCTAAGAAATGACTTGGCCCTATCAGGCATAAATGTTCTTTTTAATTTCTGGAACAGTTTATGAATTTTTTGAATTCTGCTTGGGATATATCGATATTTCATCTTTCCTTAATAGAGTGCAATACTTAGTGAATGCAGTTTTTAATTTTTAATAATATAAAGATGAAGATTTTTTAATTTTCAACAGAATTAATATAATTTTTTTTTTTTTTTGGAAATAAAAGATGGAAAAAAACAGTATTTTTAAATATTTCATTTTTTTTATTAAAAATCTGTATATTTCTTGGCCTCTTCCATTTTCCAGTTCAAAAAACCATTAAATGCATGAAATTTAAAATGTGTACTTACTCTTATATTTCCTATTATATGTGTAATAAGAAATAATTAATGTATGTATATACATATATATACATTATGTATATTATGTACTCGTTATATGTATAAATAGTTTTAAAATAAATATGCATATATTAGATGCTATTATTCACTTCTATTTTCACTGTATTTCAAATTTACTTCATGGTGCTTCACACCATGAAGTACACACAATTTGGATGTTATGCTTGTGACTAATTCTCTCTCCTGTGTGTTTATCACTTTCTGTGTTTCCATGTTTATTATTCAGAAATAATAATGAATATTTCAAATGAATCTTGTGACCATCAGAAAGTGGTAATAATCATTAAATCACATGGGAGAGTTTTATAAATAATTTTAACTAGAAGTAAATACATAATTCTAAGTTTTATTGCATCAGTAGCAGTCTCTTTCCCATGTAGCATTACTATAAGTTAAAAGTATAATATGCAAGATGAGACTTCACCTGTGGATGTGCTTGCACTATAACTTTGGATAAATGATAAATAAAAATTCAAAAACCATACCAAATAAAATTTTGTCTGTTTAGGAAGGTACAGAAAATCACAGATTTTTATCTTCATGCAACAATTAATGCAGGCTCATTATTTTTGAGTTGCTCCTTACAATGATAGTGCCATGACTGCAGGATTAATTGGGGAACAGTAAAGCTTAGGTAGTTGAGGAGGAAAAAAATTTATGGCTAGTTATATTGTGTGACATGAAGTTTTTTCAGAATAGTAAATGTTCCCTCAGAAACAGCATACAGAATTCTGTTTATGATGTAAAGAAAGTTTGCTAGTAAAGCAAAGTTATAGTTATTCCATTGTATAAAGCTATGGTTAAAGCACTTCTTGAGCTGTGTATACAGATCTGTTGTGAGGAACACAGTGATAAATAACAAGTTTAATTATTGGCAGAAAGATTTTTACAGGAAGAGACTCCAGTTTGTTTAGTTGCAAAGTGTGGAATCAGGCAGCTAAACTGGGGATCTCCTCCCTTTCTCTTATGGTGCAAACTGTATTTAAATAAATAAAAAAAAGGAATAGCTGCAAACTATATATAAGAAAATTTTCTTTCAGCTAAAGAGTAATTAGTTGTTGGAATAAAGTTTCACCCTGGTGGCAGTTTATTCCACCAGCTGAGCAGACTGTCAACTCAACTACCTGGAGGAAGTGAGTGGGAAATAGTGATTTTTAAATTTTTAAAAAATTTTTAATTCTTTAAGATTGATGCTTTACTAATACCTACTCGCACGTGCGCACACACACACACACACCTGGTTCCTCAGCTATAATTTTTAATATATAGATATATTTAAGGGTTGTTCAATTAAAACGCATTCAGTGCACCACAGTTCTTGGCTAGATGGGGAGGATGAACATATGTATGTTTAAACCAAGATGTCAGCATCTTATTCATAGCTCCCATTATAAAAAGCCAAACAGCTTCATATGTTAGAGCAGTGGTAATTTGCATCTGGTTGTGCAAGTCAAAGTGATAAAGTAGTAGTTATGGGACACAGTAAAGATATCAGGGTTTCAAAAGAGCATCATTACATCACATCTCGTTCTTTTTAATTTCTGCTTGGGATATATAGCTTGTGGGTCGGGTGCTACTATATCGCAAACAACCTTAACCACTGTGGGCCATGACAATTTGTCAGTTGCTCATGGCCCACAGTGGTTAAGGTGTACAAAATATGGTGTAGAATGGATCAAATCACATCCCACCTACAAAACTGTAAAGGATTATGCAAGGTGGATGTTTGTGGTGAGCAAAGGGTGCTGTGTATTGTACAGGCTCAAGCAGGTCATTATGCAACAGTTGACATTGCAATACAATATGGGGAGTGCAAGAACAATATCCTAAATGATAATGTGCTGCACGCTCATACACATGGGGTTCCACAGCAGATGACCCAAGAGACACTCGCTCATCACTGCTGACCATCGTTGAGAGCAAATGTTGTGGTGTCAACAACATGCTGGTTGGACACTGGAGGACTGGAAATGAATGTACTGGTCAGGTGAATCCAAATACCTGGTGCAACATGCCAATGGCTGCTTTCATGTGTGGTTCAGAGAGAGAGATTCACAGTTCCTCTCTGAGATTATTACGTGTATCAAAATATAGGTGATATTCTGAAACAAAGCAAGTCTTCACAGTGGAAGAGTCCAGACAAGACAAGTTTGTTCCAGTATGAAGAGTGTGCTAATTTTTTGCACTGATGGTATTGTGCACCAAAAATTGAAATCAAACTTTTGTTTCATCAACATTTGTTGATGAAACAAATCAACCTTTGTAGAAATGTAGTAAAGATGCATGCCATAATTATTCTGAGGAATGGTGCATCAGAGACAACGATGCACCTTACTGCTTCTGAGGTGCCTCCGTAGCCAGGTGGGCAGGAGCAGCAGTGCGTAGCACATGCTTCTTGATTAGACCGGGGTTCGAGCCCGTGACCACCAAATACGGAGGATGCGGAAAGGTCAGGGAATGACCACTGCATATCCCTGGAGCAATATGGCCTTAGTTGCTAATGCTCCTTAAAAAAAAAAACCAAATAACAAATAACTGCTTCTGACTAAAATTTATAGTTTCATTACATTATGTAAATATTTGTTTTTTCTCCTGCTTGGAAGAGTGATTCAGCATTAAATCTAAAATTACAGCACCATTTAAATATTGCTTCATTATGTAAGTAATGTCCTTCTTATTTTTCCTAAATATTGAAAAATTCTTTTCCAATTTATGTTAGCATTTATCTGTGTCCGTGATGTTCTTCAAGGAATGTATTAGTAATTGGTGTCAAATAATATTCATATTTTTCCTAAATATAAAGTGTCTTTTCCAGTTTATATTAATATTTATCTGTGTTCATAATGCTCTTCTAGGAACATGTTAGTGATTGGTGTTTTTGAGCCATATTATCCATTAATATTATAATTTTCAAGAAGTTAGTGTACTCTTAACCATTTTAGTGTTTGTTTTCTAAGGAAAGATAATTAAGGTTTATATCATTGATATTTTGTTAGTTTTAATTTCTAGTAAAGGAGAGATTAATTTACAAAATATTCCCCCACCCCACAGACCAGAAGACACAAACTTCAAGACCACGCCACCTATCAAAATTTGAAAGTGGTACCTTTCTCACTCCTCATCAAGGTGGAGGACACAATTTACTTTCTGCATATAATTCTGTTTCTAATATGCTTCAGGTATGTACTTCCATAGTATTAATGAAATATTATTTTGTAATTCAACCATGAGTTCTTTTCAATCATTTAAGATAAATGCAGAAGGCTATTGTTCATTTTGAGTTAGTGTTTGTTCCTATGCTTACTTTCTGAAACTTTTTCTCACCATGTTTTTCCCAATATTTCTCATATGAATTAAATATTGAATTTTATGTTACCTTTAAGAGCTGTTTCCAAAAAAAAAAGTGTAGAATGCTGAGAAATTATATTGTTGGATCTCATTCTTTTAGTACATTTATTAGAAGTTTTTAAATAGGCATGTTTTGAATTGCTGCATAATAGTAATAGTAGTAGCAATGGTATTTGATGCAAGAAAGCAAGTGTATGAGCTTATGCAGCATCAGCCAAAAAAAAAAAAAAAAAAAAATCACACCATTCCCTCCAAATGCCTGTCCAGTTCCTCCTTAAATTTATTCAACCTATCAACTTCCACAACGACAGATGGAAGTTTGTTCCAGTAATTAACCACCCGCTGGCTGAAGGCAAATTTCCGCACATCTAATCTACATCTGTCTTTCCTTAATTTGAATTTATGCCCCCTTAGGTTCGTAATCTGAACAAGTGGAAGGATCCCATCAGAATTCAGTGTGCTCAACCCATTCAAGGCCTTATAGACCTCAATCAGATCGCAGCGCAGGTGCCTAGTCTCCAGCCACTGCAATTTTCAGAACTTAAGCCTCTCTTGGTAAGAGTATCCCTTCATTCCCCTCACCAATCTTGTTGCCCTTCTCTGTACACGCTCAAGTAAATCTACATCCTTCCTAAAATGAGGCCTCCAGACCTGTACGCAGTACTCAAGGCGTGGCCTGACCATTGCCTTATACAGAGGGACAATCACCTCCTTTTCCCTGCTAGCAAAATTCCTATATATCATTGACAAAACCCCATGACCTGCCTGGCAGCCTGTCTGCATTGCTCAGAAAACTTCATATCTGACTGCACAATTACTCCCAGGTCTTTTTCATTTTCTACCACCTTAAGTGTAGTACCACACAGTTGGTACGTTTCTCTGGGGTTACTTCTACCCATATGCAGTACTTTGCATTTGTCAAGGTTAAACTTCAGTTGCCACTTCTTAGCCCATCTGCCCAAATTATCTAGATCCTGTTGCAGTAGCACACTGCCATTACTATCATTAACAACCCTGCCAACCTTTGTATCATCTGCAAACTTCGACATTAAGCCTGATATACCTTCATCAATATCATTGATAAATATACAAAACAACAGTGGACCTAACACCGAACCCTGTGGGACTCAACTAATAACATTAGTCCAAGAAGAGCAGCACCCATTGATTACCACCCTCTGTCTTCTCCCATGTAACCATCCTTTTATCCATTGTAGCAACTTACCCTTAATACCATTCTGCTCCAATTTGTACAATAGTCTTCCATGCGCAACAGTGTCAAAAGTTTTCCTGAAATCCAAATATATGATATCAAAATAATTTTTTGCATCCAGTTCCTTTGTAACCACATCATAATATCCTATCAAATTTGTCAGACAAGACTTTCCCTTAACAAACCCATGCTGTGTCTGAATTATTGCTGCAGTCTTGTCTAGATGATCCTGCAATGCATCTTTAACCAGTGACACAATCTTTAAATTGAATTGTGGTACCAATGCTTTTATAGTAAAAGTTTGTAACTGATTGAAAAAAACATGTTTCAGCAATGTGGAGAATTATAAAATCCATACTTTCCTGCCTTCTTTTTTTTTTTTTTTTTTTGGCATGGAGTTTCACATACAGTTGTCTTCCAAATTTTGCAGCCTGATCCATGCTGGATTTTTGGTAGCCATGCGATATTATAATACTGACATATAAGTTAGTGCATTTAGCTCACCATTATATCTTTAAACATAAGCATGGCACACTAGTCATAGGTGCTGATGTACCTGAAAAAGTTCAAACAAACAATAGTTAGTGTATTTGCATCATGTCTATCATTTATACAAGTTCAGTTGGTTTAACTGAACTATAAATGGCATCATCAAATAACATCTCATATTGTGGAACCCTTCACAACAAGTTGGCTGTCTCTTATACTTTGAATAAGTAATGCCTCCCAAGCGAAAAGAGTATTGGTACCACCACCACCCAGACATCTGTTTCACTGCTAGTTGACCTCCATTATTGGTGATTGGTTAGAATGTTTGATGGTATAAAAGCTGACAACTCAGTTGCGAACTTATTTCGCAACATGAGAGATGCCAAATGGCATGTAATAAAAGCTGACAACTCAGTTGTGAACTTATTTCACAACATGAGCAAATGCACCAACTTATGTTTGTTTGTTATTTGGATTTTAGGAGCATTAGCAACTAAGGCCATATTGCTCCAGGATATGCGGTGGTCATTCCCTGACCTTTCTGCATCCTCCGTATTTGGTGGTGACGGGCTCGAACTCCGGTCTAATCAAGAAACGTGCTACGCACTGCTGCTCCTTCCCACCTGGCTACGGAGGCGCCTGCACCAACTTATATAGTCATACATAAAAAAAATATTATATTTCTATGCTGAAACTTATTTTACCTGCTATTATAGTGTATCATGAGAAAAGTAACATACAGTACATTGGAAAGTATTATATTGTACTGTACAGTACAGTAAAAGTAAATAATTCACCTTTCCAGAATATACACAATTGATGAATTAATGCCATGCATTTCACACAGTCGCTTCATTGAGGATTTCCTTTCTAGTGCTTTTACAGTGCAACCTTTTCAACAATGGATAAGTATTTGGAACAACCACAACAACTCTCTGGGCTACTTTCTTTTTTGTTAGGAAGTATATAAGGATATATAAGGTTAGTTGTTTGCACATTCTGTGCAAACAACTAACAAAGCTCCTTTAAGTTATTATTTTATTACAGTACAATGTGGAATAACTTGCATGAAGGAACAATCTTTGAATTTATTTTATATATTTTTTCCTTTTCTGATCAGATTCAGTTGGATGAAAGTTGCTATTCTGATGTTTATTTTTATGCACCACACTTTTTATTACTTCATATTAATAAATATAAGGTTATTTGACCCTATTGAAATAAGTGCAGTGGTTCCATTCCCTTCACAGCAAGCTCGTGGCAATTACAACTCATTATACAACTTAAAAGAAAATTACACTCTACAGAAATTAGTCTGCTGTTAATAATTTTATTAGCCCTGAAATTTTGAGAAGAATTGGAGCTGCTGTGCCTCTAGGGGATGAGGACCTGGAGGAAGTTATGCTGTTGAATTAGTGATAAAACCTTCTCGGGGAATTCAATAAAAGATTCTGAAAATTTGATTTTGATTTGGATTTTCCTTCTCAAGTACTTTCTGAAACATAGTTCCATTTATGTGTATGGATAAGGACATGGAATGCATTTGGCCTTAAAAGTGATTTCAGAGACCAATGAAACATATACTGAAAATTTGGTGTCCTTGAGTAATACTCAACATCTGAATCTAATATAGATTTCTATAGGAGAGTGAATGGGGGATATTGAATTGGAATTTATCTTAAAACTGTAGAAAATAAATCAATTTGGTGTCAAATCTGACTTTTCCTCATCAAGCAGTGTGAACCCATGATACATACTTCCAGTTATACATAGAGATAACTCGATATTTTATGAAAAAAACCCAAAAATAAATTTCCGTTGTTCTAATATTCCATTGTTATAAACCAGAAACCACAGTTAATTTTTTTTTAGAATTAAATTAAGCTTGGAATTAAACTAACCTCTACCCCTTTTTTGATATTGTTATTAGCATCCAAAAAGTTCTCCTTTATTACTTCCTGTTTAAATAATTACAAAATTGTTTAAATTATTTAAACAATTTAATAATTAAATTGCTTAAAGAAATATAACCTTATGCAGATTCCAAATCCAATCCACTCAGTTCTTCTCAAACTTTTACTCTTCTTACTATAAAAAGGTATAACAGGCTAATCAGTCATTTGCCCTCTCCCCCACCATTACCAGCTCATTCTTTTTCTTATCGCACAGACACTTTGTATCTGTTGTATTACATTTTTTTTAATATTCCATATGCTTGTTCTTTGCTGTAATTCCTTCATTTTCTGTTGAATTCACTATAACAGATGTTTTACTGCCATATAGATCATTTTATAATTGAGCTACAAACTTACTGAGCCAATTTTTCTTCATTTGTTCCTTTTACTATTTTCTTTGGTAGAATCTTTCTTCATGTGCCTTTGTTGAAAATTAATCTTCAAAAAGATTTAGTGTTAGTGAGTTTCTTTTTTTTTTATTATTTATTTATTTTATTTATTTAAATCAGATTAAGGTGAACACTTTGCCCTGGAAACAGCAAACAAAGCCAGGGTTTTTTTTGCGAATATACAAGGAGAGAAAGATTTGAGTGATTGTCTCAGTTCAACAGACATAGAATTTTACAAAATTACTAAAATTAATCATTATGAATATATGAGGGAATATAAGTAGATAAATAGGAGAATACATAAACAGTCACATGACTAAAACACAAGGAGAGTGACATTTTAGGAATAAAACGACATAGTATATGACAATATTACTTAAATGCATATGACGAATATAGAAACAGGGAAATAGTCACATGATTAATTGGTCAGGACCTTTCTTTTACCAATCTTGATCTGGTAGTTGTTTGGCAGGATGGTGTACATGCGATGCACAATCTCAGTCCGGTAGTTTTTTTCTTTGTGTAATTGGTCACAGTCTATGTCCAGGGTGAGGAACTTATCTATAGTATTGGAAGGGAACATCTAGTCTACAGATTTTATCTTGTTCCTGGGTGGCTGCATTATAGTTTGGCTATGTCGATGGGGTCTGCTGTAAGTTGGGTGGTGAAAGACTATCTCAGCTATTCTAGGGATTTCTATCTTTTTGATGATGAGTTTTAAGAGGGTAACCTGCAGCCATTATCAACCCACTGCAGGATGGAAGCCCCCTCAACAATTCATGCTGAGGGAAATGGACTATAATTGCCCACGCTGGTCCAGTGCGGGTTGGCAGATCGACTGTATTTAGCAGTCAGCAGCTTTGAACCCCGGTCTACTCAAAGAGCGTGTGCTACTGCACTCCTGCTCCTGACCACTTGGCTACGGAGGCCTTAGCAATGTTCATTTTGATTAGTATCAGTTGCCAGGGTACCCAATCTAGATTTGCTTGAAGGGTACTTCTAGAGGTGGTAAACGTGTTTCCTAGGTAGTGGTTAGCCACCTCAGGATCCAGTGTTCCACAGTCAGGAACCTACTGAGATTTTCAACTGGTATGGTTTTTTTGACAGCACTCAGTCCATTCATGTTACTAAGAGTATTGCAGTTCTGTAACTATTTTGTGATTGCAGTTACCATTAAAAAATAAAATTATGGTTGAATTTTACTCTGTAAAATAAGAAAATGTTATATTTTTCTTAACTGCAAATTAATTTCCATAGTTTTTCAAAAAATGATTAATTCACAACATATATTCTCTCTCTCTTTTTTTTTTTTTTTTTTTTTTTTTTTAGGTACTAGAAGGAGATCTAGATCAGATGCATTTATTTTCATATCATGTACCTCCTGGTTGTGAAAACATTATTTTAACAGATAAGTTAATATTTATTACCCAGAAAGAAAATAGTGATGAAGATGAAAGCTCTTATAAGCTGACTTTGCTGTCCCGTAAGTTTGCAGAAGTTCTTGCTGAGAGTTCAAAGAAGGTAAATTAATTCATGACATCTAATTTCTTTCAGCTAGAGAGAGAGAGAGAGAGAGAGAGAGCGCGAGCGAGCGAGCGAGCATGAGCAAGCACACGAGTGGTGTTAATTATTTCATTGCAGTTGCAAAAAATAAATAGTTACTATATAAAATCCATAAAAGCTGATTATTGATCAGTTTTTATGCATTTTATATGTAAGGTCTGTGGTTGAGACACCACAGATTGGAGTTGCTGTTCCAACACAAACCAGAGATGCTGGATGGGCATGGCACATTATCCTGCTGAAAGATGGCATCGCCAGAGGGGAAGACCATTGCCATGAAAGGGTGTGCCTGGTCAGCAGTGATGTTTAGATAGGTGGTAGACGTCAGAGTGCCCAGCACATGGATGACTGGACCCAGCGTATCCCAGCAGAACATCGCCCAAAGCATGACACCACCGCCACCGACATGTTTTCATCCCACGGTGTATCCAGGTGCCATCACTTCCCCAGGTAAACGATGCACATGTACCAGCCATCCACATGATGCAACAGGAAACGTGATTCGTCGGACCAGACAACCTTCTTCCATGCTCACATGCCCATTGTAGGTGCTGTCGCCGGTGAACCATGGTTAGCATGGGCACTCAGAGCGGCCTGCAGCTACGCAGCCCCATTTTCAGCAGGGTTCAATGTACTGTGTGTTATGACACATTACTCCTGTCACCAGCATTCCAATTACCGGCGAGTTGCGTCACACTCGCTGTTCTGTTGCCACGTACTATCCGGGAGAGCCTTCGCTAACTCGAGCGTTGATGAGTTATGGTCATCTAACACCTTGCCGGCAGTTCATGGGTTCCCCCTCCTCGGACCACTTTCGGTAGGTACTAACCACGACTGGCCATGTGCACCCCACCAGCCGTGCCGTTTTGGATATGCTCTGACCCTGTTGTCTGGCCATTACAATTTGACCTTTGTCACACTCGCTTAAGTCCGCTGCTTTTCCCATCTGAAGAACGAGTAACACTGATTAACGGAGCTCAGTATCAGGTGTTTTTTATACCATGTCCTGACCCGCTCATGCGCCATAGTTCACCTACAGTTGCTTCGATTTGCATAACGACTCGCTGGTCATAATGTTTTGGCTCATCGGTGTATATGTATGTCTACACACACACACACACACATATATATATATATACACACATACAGGGTGATTCACTACCAGTGCGACAAACTTGCAGGAGGTGTAGGGGGCACAAAGACGAATCGGAATCCATAGCATTGCAGGGTCCAAAATGCCTTCATCATGCGGTAGAGGACGTTGAACGGGAGGTCGCGTGAACAGCAATCCCGCTGGAAGTCAGCATTTTTGAACCGGTTGCTGAGGCAGTAGGATGGATGAGTATTCAAACGTTGAACTGGCCGAAATGCACCTCGCGTATGGAGCTGCGGACTGTAACGGGCACACCGCTCTGTGCTTGTACAAGGAACGTTTCCCGCACAGGCGTGCTCCTCATCATACGATTTTCGCACGTGTGCACAGAAGGTTATGTGAGACTGGTTGTTTCACGAGAGGTACCATGAATCGAGAACAACGAGGATGCCAGACAAGGAGGAGAATGTCCTACGGCCTGCAGAAGGCAATCCGAGTACGAGTACTCGAGTGATAGACCAGCGATTGGGTATTTCCCAATCCACTGTATGGAGGATACTGTCAACAAACCAAATGAGTTCATACCATCTGCAATGCGTCCAATCATTGGAGCCTGCAGATTATCTACTCCGGAGGACTTTTGCTACTTGGTTTCTTCAACAGAAACGGTTCGCAAATGCTGACTTCCAGCAGGATCGCTGTTCATGCGACCTTCCGTTCAACGTCCTCTACTGCATGATGAAGCCATTTCGGACCCTGCAATGCTATGTGATTCCGATTTGTCTTTGTGCCCCCTACACCTCCTGCAAGTTTGTCGCACTGGTAGTGAATCATCCTGTATATATATATACACACAGTAAACCCTCGATTTAACAGACCCCGATATAACGTATTTCAGATTTAACAGACTGGACAAATAATACAGTAATGTACATATTAATCTCGACCATATTATTTTATTTAGGTTATACAAAACTTCAGTGTTATTATTAATTAAAAATTAATAATAATTACCCATTTCCATTATTATTTTGATAATTACCTACTTTTATTTTTATAATCAAATTGAGGAAATTGTTTTTTATTCTTTCTGAAAATGTGTTCAAATAGGCTGTTTTCCCAGATAACAGATAAGAGCAGGCGGTGACTTGCGAGCTGAATGTAATTCGGGACACCAAACTGCAGGTCTACCGACTCGCTTTGTTTCAGTCTCAGTTTGCCTCAAGTTATTGTGTGGTCAGGTTGTATGCAGAGTGTTTCTGTGATTTTTGAATTGTGACTTTATTTATTAAATAATTTTGCAATCCTTACAATTTAAAATGGCATCAAGTGATAGAGGAATTAAAAGAAAGCGTGTGAACTTAAGTGTGGCACAGAAATTAGAGCTAATTGAGAAATTAGAGCAAAGTGTCTCAGTAGCACATGTTTGTGAAATTTACAGCGTAAAAAACAAACTGTTTGTGATATCCATAAATCCAAGGCCAAATTGCAACATTTTATATTTACAACAGAATATTACATATTCTTTATTATAATTTAATAATTTTATATTGTACAGTACTGTACATTGTAGTAAAGCTTTTTTTTTACATTAAGAACAAATGGTTGCATTCGATTTAATGGACTTTCGGCATTAATGGACACTCCTTCTCCCCTATTAGTCTGTTAAATCGAGGTTTTATTGTATTTCATTCCAGGTATAATGGGCATTGCATGTTAATCCCTCTTTAGAAGCAGGCCCAGAATTTTTCACATTTAAAAATGGCTCCCGAGTTCCAGTTAAAATTTAGCTGGTTAGAAGTGGTCACACTGCACTACTAGAATTTGCTTAGAATACTGTGATAATTAAATTTAGCATAGAGCAAGTGCAATTTTTTGTCAAAGCATATCAAATTATAATCATGTTTTTATTTTCTTTGCTGAGATTTAGGAGTTTAGATTTAGGATTTAGAAATTAGAAACAGCTCTAAGAATAAAAAATTGCTTTACAAATATGAAAACCATAAGGTGCAGATGCTATTTTAAAATGCTAAAAATTATGAATAGGTAAAAATAACCATATAGAAATTAATCATAACTGGCTTTCTAGAAAATTTTATTTTATACATACTATCAGTGTATATGGAACCAGCTGATTCTAGCAATCAAAGATCAATACACAGGAAGGGGTACAGTTACAAAGCTAGTTGCACGTAGTTAGTTATATATGAAGGATAGCATTTGGTCTTAAATATTACAAAATATAATTTTATGTAATAATAAATGAGAGAGAGAGTGAGAGTCATAGAAGATGAATTGGTAGGAGAATCCTGAATGTTTTGGAGTATAGGAGATTAATTGAGTAGAAAATTGAAGTCATTGGATTTTTTTGTATGATTCATCTGTATCAATATTTCTTAATCTTTAGTAAATTGTAGAGCACCAGAAAGTATTCCCTGATTTAGTTGGACACCAGAAGTTTCATTTTTATATATCGGGTTAGTGCCATTGTATCGTGTTTTGTTCATAGTGAACTGCCGAAGTAGATAATTGGCATCGTTTTAATTGTATCTCATATTGTGAATAGCTTCACGAGTTGCCATAGTATTGCCTTACCTCGAAAAAGTAATGCTTCACCGATGATGAAGACTCATGTTACTTATTCTCATGGATACCATCACACAGACGAAAACTATTTCAAGGCTTGTTGGCTGCTCCCCAGTGAGTGGGTAGGTACACTGGTGTTGCAGTCATGACAATCCAATTATGAAGTTTAACTCCACAATATGAGAGATACCTGATGGTGTGCAATAGTGCGCCCACTGAGGAGAGACCAACAAGCCTTGAAATGGTGCCGTCTGGGTGGTGGTATCCGCCGAGAATAAGTAACATTAGTCTTCTCCATTGGTGAAGCATTACTTACTTGAGGTAGTACAATATCATGTCAACTCGTGAAGGTATTCACAATATGAGATACAATTAAAACGATTCCAATTATCTACTTTGGCAGTTCACTATGAACAAAACATGGTGCAATGGTACTAACTCATTCATTAGTAAATCTTACGTGTAGTCTCATGCTTTATGAAAATTAATCACCTTAGTTTATACTATTGCACACCATCAGGCATCTCTCATATTGTGGAGTTAAACTTCATAACTGGATTGTTACGATTGGAACATCGGGGTACCTATCAGCTCACTGAGGAGAGGCCAAACAAGCCTTGAAACAGTACCATCTGAGTGGTGGTATCCACCAAGAATAAGTAATTAGTCTTCTTGGTGAAGCATTACTTATTTGAGGTGGTGCAATACCATGGCAATTCGTTGTGAAGTTATTCACAATATGAGATATAATTAAAATGATGCCAACAGTTTGGCATCATTTTAATTTTAATTCAGCATTTTAATCATTTTAATTCGACAGTTTGCTACGAACAAAACATGGTGCAATGGCACTAACCCATTCATTAGTGAATGTTACGGGTAGCCTCATGCTTTATGCAAAATAATCACCTTAGTTTATATATATGTGTATTTAATATATATTTAGAATTTTACATTTCTACTCTTTTAATATGATTTTTTTTCCAATATCTTAATTTCCATTAATATCCAATATTTTAATTTTGTTACACTGCACATATATGAATTCCATTCAAAATACATACAGTGTAATGGACACTTTTGAATGTTATCAAATAAAACTGATAAATCTGTGTTACTAGCAGAAGATTTTCATAATCTGGTCACTGAAATATACAAAGATTATACATAACATTAAAGAAATAAACCATCATTTTATAGAAAAATAAAATAATTTGTAAAAGGTAATTTTAATTAAAAATTAAATTAGAAAAGCAATATATAATTTTATTAATTAATTTAGATAATTAGTTAATTATTGTTTGTTTTGTATTTATGAATTATTCTTATGTTATTTCTAGAAAGAAGTTTGGGATGCTGAAATCCAACATTTTGCTAACCTTAATAAGATTCAAGCAATCTACAGGAGATCATTTCACCATTACATTAAAAGATGGAATAAGCAGACGATTTCATCATTTAGCCAACAGAAAGAATTATGGGATATGCCAAAATTTGTTAATTTTAATGTGGATTCTAATATGAAAAATAAAACAAAACAAGGCAGAGAGGAAAGACAAGTTAAAAGCAACCAAATGGATGCTACATCCTCTGAAGAAAATCAAGAGGAGTGTACAAAAAGAGAGAATTCATTTGAAGAAAGTGGGCTGAAAACACTGAACTTGGATGGGTGTTTAATTATTTTTAAAAATTCTGTATGGGAATGCCGACCAAGGTAATTTGATTTTCATTCATAAACATATTTTTGTTTGTTTTTCAGGTGAAGCATTTTGATTAGTGTGTTCATCATATTAAGTTTTTGTCATTTTGTTTCAGTAGATAATATTAATTGATGATTTGATTGGACAGTAGGCACTATGTATTCTAATTAGTGTAAATATTAATAGACTAAACTTAATATTACTAAATTAATATACTAATTAATATAATAAATATTAATGTAGTTCTAATTAGCATAAATGAAAATGTCTGATTTTTCCCAAATGCAGCTAGAGAGAGCATTTGTTAAACTAAAGCTATCACAGTCATGGTTTTTGTGAGTTGGCTGAAAAAGTAAAAACACCTAGGTTTATTGCATTAGCATAGTAGAGTCATATGATGCAGGAAAGCAAGCTTATATAGCATCAACCAAAAAAGAAAAAAAAAAAAAAAACTTCCCATTTCACCCATCCTTTCACTCCAAATGCTTGTCTAGTTCTGCCTTGAATTTATTTTAAGTTTTTGACCTCCACTACGACAAATGGAAGTTTGTTCCAACTATCAACCATCCACTGGCTAAAGGCAAATTTCCAGACAATCTATTCCACCATTGTCTTTCCTCAATTTGAATTTATGTCCCCTGAGGTGAGTAACCTGAGCAAGAGGAAGAATCCCATCAGCATTGAGCTTGCTCAAACCATTTAAGGCCTAAGCCCTCCATAGCCGAGTGGTCAGGAGTGGGAGTGCAGTAGCACACGCTCTTTGAGTAGACCAGGGTTCAAGCCCCTGACTGTTAAATAAGGTCGATTTGCCAACCCGCACCGGACCAGCGTGGCAGATTATGATAAATTCCCTCAGCATGAATTGTTGAGGAGGCTTCCATCCTGCAGTGGGTTGATAATGCCTGCAGTTTTTTTTTACACCTCAGTTAGATTACCTCATCTCCAGATGCTTCAATTTACAGAACTTAAGTCTTTCTTGGTAACAGCAACCCCTTGTTCCACTAACCAATCTCATTGCCTTTCTCTGTACGTGTTCCTGCAGCTCTACATCCTAAAATGAGGCCTCCAGACCTGTATGCAGTACTCAAGGTGTGACCCGATCATTGCCTTATACAAGGGGACAATCACCTCCTTATCTATGCTAGCAAAATTTCTGTATATATCATTGACAAGACACCATGAGCTACTCTTGCAGCCTGTCTGCACTGCCGAAAAAACTTCATATCTGACTGCACAATTACCCCCAGATCCTTTTCCTGTCTACTACCCAAAGTGTAGTACCACATGGTAAATTACTCTGAGGTTACTGCCACCCATATCTATTACTTTACATTTGTCAATGTTAAAATTGAGTTTCCACCTCTTACCCCATCTTCTCAACTTTTCTAGATCCTGTTACAGTAGTATAGTATCATTACTGTCATTGACAACCCTGCCAACCTTCATATCATCTGCAAACTTAGACATTAACTTTGTTATTCCTTCATCAATATCATTGATAAATACAGAAAAGAACACTTTTCCCAACACCGAACCCTGGGGGACTCTACTAATAACATTAGTCGAAGAACAGCAGTGCCAATCAATAACCACTCTCTGTCTTCTCCCACTCATTCATCCTTTTATCCATTATAGCAACTTGCCCTTAATGCCATACTGCTCCAATCTGTACAGTAGTCTTCCCTGTGCAACAGTATCAAAAGCTTTCCTGAAATCCAAGTATATGATATCAAAATTATTTTTTGCATCCAGTTCCTTTGTGATCGCATCATAGTATCCAACCAAATTTGTTAGACAAGACTTCCTGTTAACAAATCCATGCTGTGTCTGAACTATAACTGTATTTTTGTCTAGATGATCCTGCAGTGCTTCTTTAACCAGTGACTCCATTATTTTCTCTGGAACCAAAGTTAAATTAACAGATCTGTAATTACTCGTGTCACCCTTTGATCCCCCTTTGTGAATTTGGGACACATTTGCATATCTCCAGTCCATGGTGACCTCCCCTGAGTCCAAGAAAACTTTCATAATTATGGTTAATAGTTTGCTTATTTCCTTTGCTGCCTCCTTTAATATAACTGGATAGATACCATCCACCCCACGTGCCTTTTTTATGTCAATTTCAACAATTTTTCCTCCACTTTGCTCGGTTATTACAAAGTCATTTAGTTCCCTGCTAGAGTTTGATAAGCTTCCTCCACTTCCCTACAGACTTCCTAAAGTGTGAATGTAGATGCAAAATACTCATTCAGTTTGTTAGTTACCTCAGCAGATTCATCAGTAATCGAACTGTCTATATCAAGTGGACTTCTCAGAGTTACCAAATGTCAAAGTACAAGCAATCACTAGCAAGTGACACTGACTAATGTTCATATCCAGTTAACGATCCAAAAGTTTTGAAAGAAGGAAAATTAATCCAGAAAAAGAACTTAATCACAAACTTCTAGCAAATGAAATTCTAAACAGGCTATGCAATCTGATAATTCTAGACATGTTATCCACACAAATGCAGGAAGTCTCTGTTTATGTACCTCTCTTCTGGCTTAAAAAAGCAACTTACTTGTTTCTTTTAAATATTTTGCCAACTTTTCAAACATAACATTTAAAAGAAAAAGACATTTAAAAATATTTTTCAGCATTTTAAAATTTGAACATGACTCCTCGATCCAATGCACTGCACGTCCGTGTACAGAGGTCATTATGCTTTGGTAAGTAGAGGCATGCGATGCAAGAAAGCAAGCTTATGCAGCATCAGCCAAAAAAAAAAATCCTCCCATTTCACCACTCCATTCATTCCAAATGCCTGTTCAGCTCAGCCTTAAATTTATTTAGGCTATCAACTTCCACAACAAAAGATTGAAGTCTGTTCCACCAATCAACCACCCGTTGGCTAAAGGCAAATTTCCGCAGATCTATTCTACAACTATCTTTCCTCAATTTGAATCTATGCCCCCTCAGGTTCTTAATCTGAGCAAGAGGAAGAATCCCATCAGCATTCAGCTTTCTCAACCCATTCAAGGCCTTATACACTTCAATCAGATCACCTCGCAGGTGCCTACTCTCTAGGCACTGCAATTTGCAGAACTTAAGCCTTTCTTTGTAAGAGCACCCCTTTGTTCCCCTCATCAATCTTGTTGCCCTTCTTTGTACTCATTCTAGCACCGCTACATCCTTCCTAAAATGAGGAACTCCAGACTTGTACACAGTACTCTAGGTGTGGCCTGACCATTGCCTTGTATAATGGGATAATCACCTTCCTGTCCCTGCTAGCAAAATTCCTATATATCATTGACAAGACTCCATGACCTGTCCTGGCAGCCCATCTGCACTGCTCACCAAATTTCATATTTGACTGCAAAATTACCCCCAGGTCTTTTTCACTTTCCACCTCCCTGAGTGTAGTACCAAACAGTTTGATAACTGATGATAACGTTTATCATCAGTTATTGTTACCCATATGCAGTACTTTGCATTTGTGAATGTTAAACTTCACTTGCCACTTTTCAGCCCATTTGTCCGACTTATCTAGATCCAGTTGGAGTAGCATACTGACTTTACTATCGTTAACCTTGCCAACCTTTGTATCATCTGCAAACTTGGACATTAATCCTGATATACCAAAGGAGGTTAGGCAGGCGAAGGCAGATTACGAGAAATCCTTGGCAAAAGATGCTAAGAAAAACAGCAAGGATTTCTTTACTTATATAAACTCTAAAAGGAAGGGGATGAATCTGCTTGGTCCACTTGACATCAATGGTTTGACTTTTGATGATCCTGCTCAGATAGCAAACAAACTGAATGAGTATTTTGCATCTACATTCACACATGAGGAATTATTAAGTTTTGAAAATGGCAGAAGGTTATCAAATTGTAGCAGAATACTTAATGATTTTGTAATAACTGAGAGCAAAGTGGAGGAGAAATTGTTGAAGTTAAACATAAGAAAGGCACCTGGGGTGGATGGGATCTATCCAGTTATATTAAAGGAGGCGGCAAAGCAACTAAACAAACCCTTAGCCATAATTATGAGAGCATCCTTGGAATCAGGGAGGTTCTCACGGACTGGAGATGTGCAAATGTATCCCCAATTCACAAAGGGGGATCGAAGGGTCACACGAGTAATTACAGACCAGTTAGTTTAACTTCTGTTCCGGGTAAAATAATGGAGTCACTGGTTAAAGATGCATTGCAGGATCATCTAGACAAGACTGCAGCAATAATTCAGACACAGCATGGGTTTGTTAAGGGAAAGTCTTGTCTGACAAATTTGATAGGATATTATGATGTGGTTACAAAGGAACTGGATGCAAAAAATAATTTTGATATCATATATTTGGATTTCAGGAAAGCTTTTTACACTGTCAGACTTTTGTGGATTTATTGGATGATTGTTTTCTGCAACAGCATGTTCGAGAGGCAACCAGAGAAAGTAATACTCTTGATCTGGTTATCAGCAGTGATCATTCGTGTATTAAGAATTTGCAGATAAAGGAACCACTAGGCGGCAGTGATAACAGTGTACTGATGTGGGTTACAAAGGAACTGGATGCAAAAAATAATTTTGATATCATATATTTGGATTTCAGGAAAGCTTTTAACACTGTTGCGCATGGAAGACTATTGTACAAATTGGAGCAGAATGGTATTAAGGGTAAGTTGCTACAATGGATAAAAGGATGGTTAAGTGGGAGAAGACAGAGGGTGGTAATCAATGGGTGCTGCTCTTCTTGGACTAATGTTATTAGTGGAGTCCCACAGGGTTCGGTGTTAGGTCCACCATTGTTTTGTATATTTATCAATGATATTGATGAAGGTATATCAGGCTTAATGTCAAAGTTTGCAGATGATACAAAGGTTGACAGGGTTGTTAATGACAGTAATGGCAGTGTGCTACTGCAACAGGATCTAGATAATTTGGGCAGATGGGCTAAGAAGTGGCAACTGAAGTTTAACCTTGACAAATGCAAAGTACTGCATATGGGTAGAAGTAACCCCAGAGAAACGTACCAATTGTGTGGTACTACACTTAAGGTGGTAGAAAATGAAAAAGACCTGGGAGTAATTGTGTAGTCAGATATGAAGTTTTCTGAACAATGCAGACAGGATGCCAGGGCAGGTCATGGGGTTTTGTCATTGATATATAGGAATTTTGCTAGTAGGGAAAAGGAGGTAATTATCCCTCTGTATAAGGCAATGGTCAGGCCACGCCTTGAATACTGCGTACAGGTCTGGAGGCCTCATTTTAAGAAGGATGTAGATTTACTTGAGCGTGTACAGAGAAGGGCAACAAGATTGGTGAAGGGAATGAAGGGATCCTCTTATCAAGAGAGATCTAAGTTCTGCAAATTGCAGTGGCTGGAGACTAGGCACCTGCACTGTGATCTGATTGAGGTGTATAAGGCCTTGAATGGGTTGAGCATGCTGAATTCTGATGGGTTCCTTCCACTTGTTCAGATTACGAACCTAAGGTGGCATAAATTCAAATTAAGAAAAGACAGACGTGGAATAGATGTGCAGAAATTTGCCTTTAGCCAACGGGTGGTTAATTGCTGGAAAAAACTTTCATCTGTCGTTGTGGAAGTTGATAGGTTAAATAAATTTAAGGTGGAACTGGACAGCCATTTGGAGGGAATGGTGTGAGTTTTTTTTTTTTTTTTTTGGCTGATGCTGCATAAGCTCATACACTTGCTTTCTTGCATCACATGCCACTACTACTACTATTGTTGCACATGGAAGACTATTGTACAGATTGGAGCAGAACGGTATTAAGGGTAAATTGCTACAATGGATAAAAGGATGGTTAAGTGGGAGAAGACAGAGGGTGTGGTAATCATAGATGCTGCTCTTCGTGGACTAATGTGGAGTCCACAGGGTTCGGTGTTGGGTCCACTGTTGTTTTGTATATTTATCAATGATATTGATGAAGGTATATCAGGCTTAATGTTGAAGTTTGCAGATACAAAGTTTGGCACGGTTGTTAATGTCAGTAAAGGCAGTGTGCTGCTGCAACAGGATCTAGAAAATTTTTGCAGATGGGCTAAGAAGAGGCAACTGAAGTTTAACCTTGATAAATGCAAAGTACTGCATATGGGCAGAAGTATCCCCAGAGAAACGTACCAACTGTGTGGTACTACCCTTAAGGTGGTAGAAAATGAAAAAGACCTGGGAGTAATTGTGCAGTCAGATATGAAGTCTTCTGAGCAATGCAGACAGGCTGCCAGGGCAGGTCATGGGGTTTTGTCAATGATATATAGGAATTTTGTTAGCAGGGAAAAGGAGGTGATTGTCCCTCTGTATAAGGCAATGGTCAGGCCACACCTGGTGCCTCAATAGCCAGGTGGGAAGGAGCAGCAGTGCATAGCACATGCTTCTTGATTAGACCGGGGCTCGAACCCGTCACCACCAAGTACGGAGGATGCGGAAAGGTCAAGGAATGACCACTGCATATCCCGGAGCAATATGGCTTAGTTGCTAATGCTCCTAAATAACAAAACAAGGTCACAGCTTGAGTACTGCGTACAGGTCTGGAGGCCTCATTTTAGGAAGGATGTAGATTTGCTTTAGTGTGTAGAAGGGAAACAAGATTGTTGAGGTGAATGAAGGGATCCTCTTACCAAGAGAGGCTTAAATTCTGCAAATTGCAGTGGCTTGAGACTAGACACCTGCGTGGTGATCTGATTGAGGTGTATA